>NC_135848.1:16009327-16027314 GCF_029677425.1 Wolffia australiana
GCCCAGGCCCAGGCCCAGGCCCAGGCCCAGGCCCAGGCCCAGGCCCAGGCCCAGGCCCAGGCCCAGGCCCAGGCCCAGGCCCAGGCCCAGGCCCAGGCCCAGGCCCAGGCCCAGGCCCAGGCCCAGGCCCAGGCCCAGGCCCAGGCCCAGGCCCAGGCCCAGGCCCAGGCCCAGGCCCAGGCCCAGGCCCAGGCCCAGGCCCAGGCCCAGGCCCAGGCCCAGGCCCAGGCCCAGGCCCAGGCCCAGGCCCAGGCCCAGGCCCAGGCCCAGGCCCAGGCCCAGGCCCAGGCCCAGGCCCAGGCCCAGGCCCAGGCCCAGGCCCAGGCCCAGGGCCCAGGCCCAGGCCCAGGCCCAGGCCCAGGCCCAGGCCCAGGCCCAGGCCCAGGCCCAGGCCCAGGCCCAGGCCCAGGCCCAGGCCCAGGCCCAGGCCCAGGCCCAGGCCCAGGCCCAGGCCCAGGCCCAGGCCCAGGCCCAGGCCCAGGCCCAGGCCCAGGCCCAGGCCCAGGCCCAGGCCCAGGCCCAGGCCCAGGCCCAGGCCCAGGCCCAGGCCCAGGCCCAGGCCCAGGCCCAGGCCCAGGCCCAGGCCCAGGCCCAGGCCCAGGCCCAGGCCCAGGCCCAGGCCCAGGCCCAGGCCCAGGCCCAGGCCCAGGCCCAGGCCCAGGCCCAGGCCCAGGCCCAGGCCCAGGCCCAGGCCCAGGCCCAGGCCCAGGCCCAGGCCCAGGCCCAGGCCCAGGCCCAGGCCCAGGCCCAGGCCCAGGCCCAGGCCCAGGCCCAGGCCCAGGCCCAGGCCCAGGCCCAGGCCCAGGCCCAGGCCCAGGCCTAGGCCCAGGCCCAGGCCCAGGCCCAGGCCCAGGCCCAGGCCCAGGCCCAGGCCCAGGCCCAGGCCCAGGCCCAGGCCCAGGCCCAGGCCCAGGCCCAGGCCCAGGCCCAGGCCCAGGCCCAGGCCCAGGCCCAGGCCCAGGCCCAGGCCCAGGCCCAGGCCCAGGCCCAGGCCCAGGCCCAGGCCCAGGCCTAGGCCCAGGCCCAGGCCCAGGCCCAGGCCCAGGCCCAGGCCCAGGCCCAGGCCCAGGCCCAGGCCCAGGCCCAGGCCCAGGCCCAGGCCCAGGCCCAGGCCCAGGCCCAGGCCCAGGCCCAGGCCCAGGCCCAGGCCCAGGCCCAGGCCCAGGCCCAGGCCCAGGCCCAGGCCCAGGCCCAGGCCCAGGCCCAGGCCCAGGCCCAGGCCCAGGCCCAGGCCCAGGCCCAGGCCCAGGCCCAGGCCCAGGCCCAGGCCCAGGCCCAGGCCCAGGCCCAGGCCCAGGCCCAGGCCCAGGCCCAGGCCCAGGCCCAGGCCCAGGCCCAGGCCCAGGCCCAGGCCCAGGCCCAGGCCCAGGCCCAGGCCCAGGCCCAGGCCCAGGCCCAGGCCCAGGCCCAGGCCCAGGCCCAGGCCCAGGCCCAGGCCCAGGCCCAGGCCCAGGCCCAGGCCCAGGCCCAGGCCCAGGCCCAGGCCCAGGCCCAGGCCCAGGCCCAGGCCCAGGCCCAGGCCCAGGCCCAGGCCCAGGCCCAGGCCCAGGCCCAGGCCCAGGCCCAGGCCCAGGCCCAGGCCCAGGCCCAGGCCCAGGCCCAGGCCCAGGCCCAGGCCCAGGCCCAGGCCCAGGCCCAGGCCCAGGCCCAGGCCCAGGCCCAGGCCCAGGCCCAGGCCCAGGCCCAGGCCCAGGCCCAGGCCCAGGCCCAGGCCCAGGCCCAGGCCCAGGCCCAGGCCCAGGCCCAGGCCCAGGCCCAGGCCCAGGCCCAGGCCCAGGCCCAGGCCCAGGCCCAGGCCCAGGCCCAGGCCCAGGCCCAGGCCCAGGCCCAGGCCCAGGCCCAGGCCCAGGCCCAGGCCCAGGCCCAGGCCCAGGCCCAGGCCCAGGCCCAGGCCCAGGCCCAGGCCCAGGCCCAGGCCCAGGCCCAGGCCCAGGCCCAGGCCCAGGCCCAGGCCCAGGCCCAGGCCCAGGCCCAGGCCCAGGCCCAGGCCCAGGCCCAGGCCCAGGCCCAGGCCCAGGCCCAGGCCCAGGCCCAGGCCCAGGCCCAGGCCCAGGCCCAGGCCCAGGCCCAGGCCCAGGCCCAGGCCCAGGCCCAGGCCCAGGCCCAGGCCCAGGCCCAGGCCCAGGCCCAGGCCCAGGCCCAGGCCCAGGCCCAGGCCCAGGCCCAGGCCCAGGCCCAGGCCCAGGCCCAGGCCCAGGCCCAGGCCCAGGCCCAGGCCCAGGCCCAGGCCCAGGCCCAGGCCCAGGCCCAGGCCCAGGCCCAGGCCCAGGCCCAGGCCCAGGCCCAGGCCCAGGCCCAGGCCCAGGCCCAGGCCCAGGCCCAGGCCCAGGCCCAGGCCCAGGCCCAGGCCCAGGCCCAGGCCCAGGCCCAGGCCTAGGCCCAGGCCCAGGCCCAGGCCCAGGCCCAGGCCCAGGCCCAGGCCCAGGCCCAGGCCCAGGCCCAGGCCCAGGCCCAGGCCCAGGCCCAGGCCCAGGCCCAGGCCCAGGCCCAGGCCCAGGCCCAGGCCCAGGCCCAGGCCCAGGCCCAGGCCCAGGCCCAGGCCCAGGCCCAGGCCCAGGCCCAGGCCCAGGCCCAGGCCCAGGCCCAGGCCCAGGCCCAGGCCCAGGCCCAGGCCCAGGCCCAGGCCCAGGCCCAGGCCCAGGCCCAGGCCCAGGCCCAGGCCCAGGCCCAGGCCCAGGCCCAGGCCCAGGCCCAGGCCCAGGCCCAGGCCCAGGCCCAGGCCCAGGCCCAGGCCCAGGCCCAGGCCCAGGCCCAGGCCCAGGCCCAGGCCCAGGCCCAGGCCCAGGCCCAGGCCCAGGCCCAGGCCCAGGCCCAGGCCCAGGCCCAGGCCCAGGCCCAGGCCCAGGCCCAGGCCCAGGCCCAGGCCCAGGCCCAGGCCCAGGCCCAGGCCCAGGCCCAGGCCCAGGCCCAGGCCCAGGCCCAGGCCCAGGCCCAGGCCCAGGCCCAGGCCCAGGCCCAGGCCCAGGCCCAGGCCCAGGCCCAGGCCCAGGCCCAGGCCCAGGCCCAGGCCCAGGCCCAGGCCCAGGCCCAGGCCCAGGCCCAGGCCCAGGCCCAGGCCCAGGCCCAGGCCCAGGCCCAGGCCCAGGCCCAGGCCCAGGCCCAGGCCCAGGCCCAGGCCTAGGCCCAGGCCCAGGCCCAGGCCCAGGCCCAGGCCCAGGCCCAGGCCCAGGCCCAGGCCCAGGCCCAGGCCCAGGCCCAGGCCCAGGCCCAGGCCCAGGCCCAGGCCCAGGCCCAGGCCCAGGCCCAGGCCCAGGCCCAGGCCCAGGCCCAGGCCCAGGCCCAGGCCCAGGCCCAGGCCCAGGCCCAGGCCCAGGCCCAGGCCCAGGCCCAGGCCCAGGCCCAGGCCCAGGCCCAGGCCCAGGCCCAGGCCCAGGCCCAGGCCCAGGCCCAGGCCCAGGCCCAGGCCCAGGCCCAGGCCCAGGCCCAGGCCCAGGCCCAGGCCCAGGCCCAGGCCCAGGCCCAGGCCCAGGCCCAGGCCCAGGCCCAGGCCCAGGCCCAGGCCCAGGCCCAGGCCCAGGCCCAGGCCCAGGCCCAGGCCCAGGCCCAGGCCCAGGCCCAGGCCCAGGCCCAGGCCCAGGCCCAGGCCCAGGCCTAGGCCCAGGCCCAGGCCCAGGCCCAGGCCCAGGCCCAGGCCCAGGCCCAGGCCCAGGCCCAGGCCCAGGCCCAGGCCCAGGCCCAGGCCCAGGCCCAGGCCCAGGCCCAGGCCCAGGCCCAGGCCCAGGCCCAGGCCCAGGCCCAGGCCCAGGCCCAGGCCCAGGCCTAGGCCCAGGCCCAGGCCCAGGCCCAGGCCCAGGCCCAGGCCCAGGCCCAGGCCCAGGCCCAGGCCCAGGCCCAGGCCCAGGCCCAGGCCCAGGCCCAGGCCCAGGCCCAGGCCGCCTAGGCCCAGGCCCAGGCCCAGGCCCAGGCCCAGGCCCAGGCCCAGGCCCAGGCCCAGGCCCAGGCCCAGGCCCAGGCCCAGGCCCAGGCCCAGGCCCAGGCCCAGGCCCAGGCCCAGGCCCAGGCCCAGGCCCAGGCCCAGGCCCAGGCCCAGGCCCAGGCCCAGGCCCAGGCCCAGGCCCAGGCCCAGGCCCAGGCCCAGGCCCAGGCCCAGGCCCAGGCCCAGGCCCAGGCCCAGGCCTAGGCCCAGGCCCAGGCCCAGGCCCAGGCCCAGGCCCAGGCCCAGGCCCAGGCCCAGGCCCAGGCCCAGGCCCAGGCCCAGGCCCAGGCCCAGGCCCAGGCCCAGGCCCAGGCCCAGGCCCAGGCCCAGGCCCAGGCCCAGGCCCAGGCCCAGGCCCAGGCCCAGGCCCAGGCCCAGGCCCAGGCCCAGGCCCAGGCCCAGGCCCAGGCCCAGGCCCAGGCCCAGGCCCAGGCCCAGGCCCAGGCCCAGGCCCAGGCCCAGGCCCAGGCCCAGGCCCAGGCCCAGGCCCAGGCCCAGGCCCAGGCCCAGGCCCAGGCCCAGGCCCAGGCCCAGGCCCAGGCCCAGGCCCAGGCCCAGGCCCAGGCCCAGGCCCAGGCCCAGGCCCAGGCCCAGGCCCAGGCCCAGGCCCAGGCCCAGGCCCAGGCCCAGGCCCAGGCCCAGGCCCAGGCCCAGGCCCAGGCCCAGGCCCAGGCCCAGGCCCAGGCCCAGGCCCAGGCCCAGGCCCAGGCCCAGGCCCAGGCCCAGGCCCAGGCCCAGGCCCAGGCCCAGGCCCAGGCCCAGGCCCAGGCCCAGGCCCAGGCCCAGGCCAGGCCCAGGCCCAGGCCCAGGCCCAGGCCCAGGCCCAGGCCCAGGCCCAGGCCCAGGCCCAGGCCCAGGCCCAGGCCCAGGCCCAGGCCCAGGCCCAGGCCCAGGCCCAGGCCCAGGCCCAGGCCCAGGCCCAGGCCCAGGCCCAGGCCCAGGCCCAGGCCCAGGCCCAGGCCCAGGCCCAGGCCCAGGCCCAGGCCCAGGCCCAGGCCCAGGCCCAGGCCCAGGCCCAGGCCCAGGCCCAGGCCCAGGCCCAGGCCCAGGCCCAGGCCCAGGCCCAGGCCCAGGCCCAGGCCCAGGCCCAGGCCCAGGCCCAGGCCCAGGCCCAGGCCCAGGCCCAGGCCCAGGCCCAGGCCCAGGCCCAGGCCCAGGCCCAGGCCCAGGCCCAGGCCCAGGCCCAGGCCCAGGCCCAGGCCCAGGCCCAGGCCCAGGCCCAGGCCCAGGCCCAGGCCCAGGCCCAGGCCCAGGCCCAGGCCCAGGCCCAGGCCCAGGCCCAGGCCCAGGCCCAGGCCCAGGCCCAGGCCCAGGCCCAGGCCCAGGCCCAGGCCCAGGCCCAGGCCCAGGCCCAGGCCCAGGCCCAGGCCCAGGCCCAGGCCCAGGCCCAGGCCCAGGCCCAGGCCCAGGCCCAGGCCCAGGCCCAGGCCCAGGCCCAGGCCCAGGCCCAGGCCCAGGCCCAGGCCCAGGCCCAGGCCCAGGCCCAGGCCCAGGCCCAGGCCCAGGCCCAGGCCCAGGCCCAGGCCCAGGCCCAGGCCCAGGCCCAGGCCCAGGCCCAGGCCCAGGCCCAGGCCCAGGCCCAGGCCCAGGCCCAGGCCCAGGCCCAGGCCCAGGCCCAGGCCCAGGCCCAGGCCCAGGCCCAGGCCCAGGCCCAGGCCCAGGCCCAGGCCCAGGCCCAGGCCCAGGCCCAGGCCCAGGCCCAGGCCCAGGCCCAGGCCCAGGCCCAGGCCCAGGCCCAGGCCCAGGCCCAGGCCCAGGCCCAGGCCCAGGCCCAGGCCCAGGCCCAGGCCCAGGCCCAGGCCCAGGCCAGGCCCAGGCCCAGGCCCAGGCCCAGGCCCAGGCCCAGGCCCAGGCCCAGGCCCAGGCCCAGGCCCAGGCCCAGGCCCAGGCCCAGGCCCAGGCCCAGGCCCAGGCCCAGGCCCAGGCCCAGGCCCAGGCCCAGGCCCAGGCCCAGGCCCAGGCCCAGGCCCAGGCCCAGGCCCAGGCCCAGGCCCAGGCCCAGGCCCAGGCCCAGGCCCAGGCCCAGGCCCAGGCCCAGGCCCAGGCCCAGGCCCAGGCCCAGGCCCAGGCCCAGGCCCAGGCCCAGGCCCAGGCCCAGGCCCAGGCCCAGGCCCAGGCCCAGGCCCAGGCCCAGGCCCAGGCCCAGGCCCAGGCCCAGGCCCAGGCCCAGGCCCAGGCCCAGGCCCAGGCCCAGGCCCAGGCCCAGGCCCAGGCCCAGGCCCAGGCCCAGGCCCAGGCCCAGGCCCAGGCCCAGGCCCAGGCCCAGGCCCAGGCCCAGGCCCAGGCCCAGGCCCAGGCCCAGGCCCAGGCCCAGGCCCAGGCCCAGGGCCCAGGCCCAGGCCCAGGCCCAGGCCCAGGCCCAGGCCCAGGCCCAGGCCCAGGCCCAGGCCCAGGCCCAGGCCCAGGCCCAGGCCCAGGCCCAGGCCCAGGCCCAGGCCCAGGCCCAGGCCCAGGCCCAGGCCCAGGCCCAGGCCCAGGCCCAGGCCCAGGCCCAGGCCCAGGCCCAGGCCCAGGCCCAGGCCCAGGCCCAGGCCCAGGCCCAGGCCCAGGCCCAGGCCCAGGCCCAGGCCCAGGCCCAGGCCCAGGCCCAGGCCCAGGCCCAGGCCCAGGCCCAGGCCCAGGCCCAGGCCCAGGCCCAGGCCCAGGCCCAGGCCCAGGCCCAGGCCCAGGCCCAGGCCCAGGCCCAGGCCCAGGCCCAGGCCCAGGCCCAGGCCCAGGCCCAGGCCCAGGCCCAGGCCCAGGCCCAGGCCCAGGCCCAGGCCCAGGCCCAGGCCCAGGCCCAGGCCCAGGCCCAGGCCCAGGCCCAGGCCCAGGCCCAGGCCCAGGCCCAGGCCCAGGCCCAGGCCCAGGCCCAGGCCCAGGCCCAGGCCCAGGCCCAGGCCCAGGCCCAGGCCCAGGCCCAGGCCCAGGCCCAGGCCCAGGCCCAGGCCCAGGCCCAGGCCCAGGCCCAGGCCCAGGCCCAGGCCCAGGCCCAGGCCCAGGCCCAGGCCCAGGCCCAGGCCCAGGCCCAGGCCCAGGCCCAGGCCCAGGCCCAGGCCCAGGCCCAGGCCCAGGCCCAGGCCCAGGCCCAGGCCCAGGCCCAGGCCCAGGCCCAGGCCCAGGCCCAGGCCCAGGCCCAGGCCCAGGCCCAGGCCCAGGCCCAGGCCCAGGCCCAGGCCCAGGCCCAGGCCCAGGCCCAGGCCCAGGCCCAGGCCCAGGCCCAGGCCCAGGCCCAGGCCCAGGCCCAGGCCCAGGCCCAGGCCCAGGCCCAGGCCCAGGCCCAGGCCCAGGCCCAGGCCCAGGCCCAGGCCCAGGCCCAGGCCCAGGCCCAGGCCCAGGCCCAGGCCCAGGCCCAGGCCCAGGCCCAGGCCCAGGCCCAGGCCCAGGCCCAGGCCCAGGCCCAGGGCCCAGGCCCAGGCCCAGGCCCAGGCCCAGGCCCAGGCCCAGGCCCAGGCCCAGGCCCAGGCCCAGGCCCAGGCCCAGGCCCAGGCCCAGGCCCAGGCCCAGGCCCAGGCCCAGGCCCAGGCCCAGGCCCAGGCCCAGGCCCAGGCCCAGGCCCAGGCCCAGGCCCAGGCCCAGGCCCAGGCCCAGGCCCAGGCCCAGGCCCAGGCCCAGGCCCAGGCCCAGGCCCAGGCCCAGGCCCAGGCCCAGGCCCAGGCCCAGGCCCAGGCCCAGGCCCAGGGCCCAGGCCCAGGCCCAGGCCCAGGCCCAGGCCCAGGCCCAGGCCCAGGCCCAGGCCCAGGCCCAGGCCCAGGCCCAGGCCCAGGCCCAGGCCCAGGCCCAGGCCCAGGCCCAGGCCCAGGCCCAGGCCCAGGCCCAGGCCCAGGCCCAGGCCCAGGCCCAGGCCCAGGCCCAGGCCCAGGCCCAGGCCCAGGCCCAGGCCCAGGCCCAGGCCCAGGCCCAGGCCCAGGCCCAGGCCCAGGCCCAGGCCCAGGCCCAGGCCCAGGCCCAGGCCCAGGCCCAGGCCCAGGCCCAGGCCCAGGCCCAGGCCCAGGCCCAGGCCCAGGCCCAGGCCCAGGCCCAGGCCCAGGCCCAGGCCCAGGCCCAGGCCCAGGCCCAGGCCCAGGCCCAGGCCCAGGCCCAGGCCCAGGCCCAGGCCCAGGCCCAGGCCCAGGCCCAGGCCCAGGCCCAGGCCCAGGCCCAGGCCCAGGCCCAGGCCCAGGCCCAGGCCCAGGCCCAGGCCCAGGCCCAGGCCCAGGCCCAGGCCCAGGCCCAGGCCCAGGCCCAGGCCCAGGCCCAGGCCCAGGCCCAGGCCCAGGCCCAGGCCCAGGCCCAGGCCCAGGCCCAGGCCCAGGCCCAGGCCCAGGCCCAGGCCCAGGCCCAGGCCCAGGCCCAGGCCCAGGCCCAGGCCCAGGCCCAGGCCCAGGCCCAGGCCCAGGCCCAGGCCCAGGCCCAGGCCCAGGCCCAGGCCCAGGCCCAGGCCCAGGCCCAGGCCCAGGCCCAGGCCCAGGCCCAGGCCCAGGCCCAGGCCCAGGCCCAGGCCCAGGCCCAGGCCCAGGCCCAGGCCCAGGCCCAGGCCCAGGCCCAGGCCCAGGCCCAGGCCCAGGCCCAGGCCCAGGCCCAGGCCCAGGCCCAGGCCCAGGCCCAGGCCCAGGCCCAGGCCCAGGCCCAGGCCCAGGCCCAGGCCCAGGCCCAGGCCCAGGCCCAGGCCCAGGCCCAGGCCCAGGCCCAGGCCCAGGCCCAGGCCCAGGCCCAGGCCCAGGCCCAGGCCCAGGCCCAGGCCCAGGCCCAGGCCCAGGCCCAGGCCCAGGCCCAGGCCCAGGCCCAGGCCCAGGCCCAGGCCCAGGCCCAGGCCCAGGCCCAGGCCCAGGCCCAGGCCCAGGCCCAGGCCCAGGCCCAGGCCCAGGCCCAGGCCCAGGCCCAGGCCCAGGCCCAGGCCCAGGCCCAGGCCCAGGCCCAGGCCCAGGCCCAGGCCCAGGCCCAGGCCCAGGCCCAGGCCCAGGCCCAGGCCCAGGCCCAGGCCCAGGCCCAGGCCCAGGCCCAGGCCCAGGCCCAGGCCCAGGCCCAGGCCCAGGCCCAGGCCCAGGCCCAGGCCCAGGCCCAGGCCCAGGCCCAGGCCCAGGCCCAGGCCCAGGCCCAGGCCCAGGCCCAGGCCCAGGCCCAGGCCCAGGCCCAGGCCCAGGCCCAGGCCCAGGCCCAGGCCCAGGCCCAGGCCCAGGCCCAGGCCCAGGCCCAGGCCCAGGCCCAGGCCCAGGCCCAGGCCCAGGCCCAGGCCCAGGCCCAGGCCCAGCCCAGGCCCAGGCCCAGGCCCAGGCCCAGGCCCAGGCCCAGGCCCAGGCCCAGGCCCAGGCCCAGGCCCAGGCCCAGGCCCAGGCCCAGGCCCAGGCCCAGGCCCAGGCCCAGGCCCAGGCCCAGGCCCAGGCCCAGGCCCAGGCCCAGGCCCAGGCCCAGGCCCAGGCCCAGGCCCAGGCCCAGGCCCAGGCCCAGGCCCAGGCCCAGGCCCAGGCCCAGGCCCAGGCCCAGGCCCAGGCCCAGGCCCAGGCCCAGGCCCAGGCCCAGGCCCAGGCCCAGGCCCAGGCCCAGGCCCAGGCCCAGGCCCAGGCCCAGGCCCAGGCCCCAGGCCCAGGCCCAGGCCCAGGCCCAGGCCCAGGCCCAGGCCCAGGCCCAGGCCCAGGCCCAGGCCCAGGCCCAGGCCCAGGCCCAGGCCCAGGCCCAGGCCCAGGCCCAGGCCCAGGCCCAGGCCCAGGCCCAGGCCCAGGCCCAGGCCCAGGCCCAGGCCCAGGCCCAGGCCCAGGCCCAGGCCCAGGCCCAGGCCCAGGCCCAGGCCCAGGCCCAGGCCCAGGCCCAGGCCCAGGCCCAGGCCCAGGCCTAGGCCCAGGCCCAGGCCCAGGCCCAGGCCCAGGCCCAGGCCCAGGCCCAGGCCCAGGCCCAGGCCCAGGCCCAGGCCCAGGCCCAGGCCCAGGCCCAGGCCCAGGCCCAGGCCCAGGCCCAGGCCCAGGCCCAGGCCCAGGCCCAGGCCCAGGCCCAGGCCCAGGCCCAGGCCCAGGCCCAGGCCCAGGCCCAGGCCCAGGCCCAGGCCCAGGCCCAGGCCCAGGCCCAGGCCCAGGCCCAGGCCCAGGCCCAGGCCCAGGCCCAGGCCCAGGCCCAGGCCCAGGCCCAGGCCCAGGCCCAGGCCCAGGCCCAGGCCCAGGCCCAGGCCCAGGCCCAGGCCCAGGCCCAGGCCCAGGCCCAGGCCCAGGCCCAGGCCCAGGCCCAGGCCCAGGCCCAGGCCCAGGCCCAGGCCCAGGCCCAGGCCCAGGCCCAGGCCCAGGCCCAGGCCCAGGCCCAGGCCCAGGCCCAGGCCCAGGCCCAGGCCCAGGCCCAGGCCCAGGCCCAGGCCCAGGCCCAGGCCCAGGCCCAGGCCCAGGCCCAGGCCCAGGCCCAGGCCCAGGCCCAGGCCCAGGCCCAGGCCCAGGCCCAGGCCCAGGCCCAGGCCCAGGCCCAGGCCCAGGCCCAGGCCCAGGCCCAGGCCCAGGCCCAGGCCCAGGCCCAGGCCCAGGCCCAGGCCCAGGCCCAGGCCCAGGCCCAGGCCCAGGCCCAGGCCCAGGCCCAGGCCCAGGCCCAGGCCCAGGCCAGGCCCAGGCCCAGGCCCAGGCCCAGGCCCAGGCCCAGGCCCAGGCCCAGGCCCAGGCCCAGGCCCAGGCCCAGGCCCAGGCCCAGGCCCAGGCCCAGGCCCAGGCCCAGGCCCAGGCCCAGGCCCAGGCCCAGGCCCAGGCCCAGGCCCAGGCCCAGGCCCAGGCCCAGGCCCAGGCCCAGGCCCAGGCCCAGGCCCAGGCCCAGGCCCAGGCCCAGGCCCAGGCCCAGGCCCAGGCCCAGGCCCAGGCCCAGGCCTAGGCCCAGGCCCAGGCCCAGGCCCAGGCCCAGGCCCAGGCCCAGGCCCAGGCCCAGGCCCAGGCCCAGGCCCAGGCCCAGGCCCAGGCCCAGGCCCAGGCCCAGGCCCAGGCCCAGGCCCAGGCCCAGGCCCAGGCCCAGGCCCAGGCCCAGGCCCAGGCCCAGGCCCAGGCCCAGGCCCAGGCCCAGGCCCAGGCCCAGGCCCAGGCCCAGGCCCAGGCCCAGGCCCAGGCCCAGGCCCAGGCCCAGGCCCAGGCCCAGGCCCAGGCCCAGGCCCAGGCCCAGGCCCAGGCCCAGGCCCAGGCCCAGGCCCAGGCCCAGGCCCAGGCCCAGGCCCAGGCCCAGGCCCAGGCCCAGGCCCAGGCCCAGGCCCAGGCCCAGGCCCAGGCCCAGGCCCAGGCCCAGGCCCAGGCCCAGGCCCAGGCCCAGGCCCAGGCCCAGGCCCAGGCCCAGGCCCAGGCCCAGGCCCAGGCCCAGGCCCAGGCCCAGGCCCAGGCCCAGGCCCAGGCCCAGGCCCAGGCCCAGGCCCAGGCCCAGGCCCAGGCCCAGGCCCAGGCCCAGGCCCAGGCCCAGGCCCAGGCCCAGGCCCAGGCCCAGGCCCAGGCCCAGGCCCAGGCCCAGGCCCAGGCCCAGGCCCAGGCCCAGGCCCAGGCCCAGGCCCAGGCCCAGGCCCAGGCCCAGGCCCAGGCCCAGGCCCAGGCCTAGGCCCAGGCCCAGGCCCAGGCCCAGGCCCAGGCCCAGGCCCAGGCCCAGGCCCAGGCCCAGGCCCAGGCCCAGGCCCAGGCCCAGGCCCAGGCCCAGGCCCAGGCCCAGGCCCAGGCCCAGGCCCAGGCCCAGGCCCAGGCCCAGGCCCAGGCCCAGGCCCAGGCCCAGGCCCAGGCCCAGGCCCAGGCCCAGGCCCAGGCCCAGGCCCAGGCCCAGGCCCAGGCCCAGGGCCCAGGCCCAGGCCCAGGCCCAGGCCCAGGCCCAGGCCCAGGCCCAGGCCCAGGCCCAGGCCCAGGCCCAGGCCCAGGCCCAGGCCCAGGCCCAGGCCCAGGCCCAGGCCCAGGCCCAGGCCCAGGCCCAGGCCCAGGCCCAGGCCCAGGCCCAGGCCCAGGCCCAGGCCCAGGCCCAGGCCCAGGCCCAGGCCCAGGCCCAGGCCCAGGCCCAGGCCCAGGCCCAGGCCCAGGCCCAGGCCCAGGCCCAGGCCCAGGCCCAGGCCCAGGCCCAGGCCCAGGCCCAGGCCCAGGCCCAGGCCCAGGCCCAGGCCCAGGCCCAGGCCCAGGCCCAGGCCCAGGCCCAGGCCCAGGCCCAGGCCCAGGCCCAGGCCCAGGCCCAGGCCCAGGCCCAGGCCCAGGCCCAGGCCCAGGCCCAGGCCCAGGCCCAGGCCCAGGCCCAGGGCCCAGGCCCAGGCCCAGGCCCAGGCCCAGGCCCAGGCCCAGGCCCAGGCCCAGGCCCAGGCCCAGGCCCAGGCCCAGGCCCAGGCCCAGGCCCAGGCCCAGGCCCAGGCCCAGGCCCAGGCCCAGGCCCAGGCCCAGGCCCAGGCCCAGGGCCCAGGCCCAGGCCCAGGCCCAGGCCCAGGCCCAGGCCCAGGCCCAGGCCCAGGCCCAGGCCCAGGCCCAGGCCCAGGCCCAGGGCCCAGGCCCAGGCCCAGGCCCAGGCCCAGGCCCAGGCCCAGGCCCAGGCCCAGGCCCAGGCCCAGGCCCAGGCCCAGGCCCAGGCCCAGGCCCAGGCCCAGGCCCAGGCCCAGGCCCAGGCCCAGGCCCAGGCCCAGGCCCAGGCCCAGGCCCAGGCCCAGGCCCAGGCCCAGGCCCAGGCCCAGGCCCAGGCCCAGGCCCAGGCCCAGGCCCAGGCCCAGGCCCAGGCCCAGGCCCAGGCCCAGGCCCAGGCCCAGGCCCAGGCCCAGGCCCAGGCCCAGGCCCAGGCCCAGGCCCAGGCCCAGGCCCAGGCCCAGGCCCAGGCCCAGGCCCAGGCCCAGGCCCAGGCCCAGGCCCAGGCCCAGGCCCAGGCCCAGGCCCAGGCCCAGGCCCAGGCCCAGGCCCAGGCCCAGGCCCAGGCCCAGGCCCAGGCCCAGGCCCAGGCCCAGGCCCAGGCCCAGGCCCAGGCCCAGGCCCAGGCCCAGGCCCAGGCCCAGGCCCAGGCCCAGGCCCAGGCCCAGGCCCAGGCCCAGGCCCAGGCCCAGGCCCAGGCCCAGGCCCAGGCCCAGGCCCAGGCCCAGGCCCAGGCCCAGGCCCAGGCCCAGGCCCAGGCCCAGGCCCAGGCCCAGGCCCAGGCCCAGGCCCAGGCCCAGGCCCAGGCCCAGGCCCAGGCCCAGGCCCAGGCCCAGGCCCAGGCCCAGGCCCAGGCCCAGGCCCAGGCCCAGGCCCAGGCCCAGGCCCAGGCCCAGGCCCAGGCCCAGGCCCAGGCCCAGGCCCAGGCCCAGGCCCAGGCCCAGGCCCAGGCCCAGGCCCAGGCCCAGGCCCAGGCCCAGGCCCAGGCCCAGGCCCAGGCCCAGGCCCAGGCCCAGGCCCAGGCCCAGGCCCAGGCCCAGGCCCAGGCCCAGGCCCAGGCCCAGGCCCAGGCCCAGGCCCAGGCCCAGGCCCAGGCCCAGGCCCAGGCCCAGGCCCAGGCCCAGGCCCAGGCCCAGGCCCAGGCCCAGGCCCAGGCCCAGGCCCAGGCCCAGGCCCAGGCCCCAGGCCCAGGCCCAGGCCCAGGCCCAGGCCCAGGCCCAGGCCCAGGCCCAGGCCCAGGCCCAGGCCCAGGCCCAGGCCCAGGCCCAGGCCCAGGCCCAGGCCCAGGCCCAGGCCCAGGCCCAGGGCCCAGGCCCAGGCCCAGGCCCAGGCCCAGGCCCAGGCCCAGGCCCAGGCCCAGGCCCAGGCCCAGGCCCAGGCCCAGGCCCAGGCCCAGGCCCAGGCCCAGGCCCAGGCCCAGGCCCAGGCCCAGGCCCAGGCCCAGGCCCAGGCCCAGGCCCAGGCCCAGGCCCAGGCCCAGGCCCAGGCCCAGGCCCAGGCCCAGGCCCAGGCCCAGGCCCAGGCCCAGGCCCAGGCCCAGGCCCAGGCCCAGGCCCAGGCCCAGGCCCAGGCCCAGGCCCAGGGCCCAGGCCCAGGCCCAGGCCCAGGCCCAGGCCCAGGCCCAGGCCCAGGCCCAGGCCCAGGCCCAGGCCCAGGCCCAGGCCCAGGCCCAGGCCCAGGCCCAGGCCCAGGCCCAGGCCCAGGCCCAGGCCCAGGCCCAGGCCCAGGCCCAGGCCCAGGCCCAGGCCCAGGCCCAGGCCCAGGCCCAGGCCCAGGCCCAGGCCCAGGCCCAGGCCCAGGCCCAGGCCCAGGCCCAGGCCCAGGCCCAGGCCCAGGCCCAGGCCCAGGCCCAGGCCCAGGCCCAGGCCCAGGCCCAGGCCCAGGCCCAGGCCCAGGCCCAGGCCCAGGCCCAGGCCCAGGCCCAGGCCCAGGCCCAGGCCCAGGCCCAGGCCCAGGCCCAGGCCCAGGCCCAGGCCCAGGCCCAGGCCCAGGCCCAGGCCCAGGCCCAGGCCCAGGCCCAGGCCCAGGCCCAGGCCCAGGCCCAGGCCCAGGCCCAGGCCCAGGCCCAGGCCCAGGCCCAGGCCTAGGCCCAGGCCCAGGCCCAGGCCCAGGCCCAGGCCCAGGCCCAGGCCTAGGTTTAGGTTTAGGGTTTAGGTTTAGGCTTAGGTTTAGGCTTTAGGGCCTTGTGTTTAGGCCTAGGCCTAGGGCCTAGGGCCTAGGGCCTAGGCTCAGGCCTAGGCTTAGGGCCTAGGCCTAGGCCTAGGTCGGCCTAGGGTTTAGGGCTTCTGTGGCCTTAGGTTTAGGGTTTAGGGTTTAGGGTTTAGGTTTAGGTTTGTGGCTTTAGGTTTAGGTTTAGGGTTTGTGGGGGTTTAGCCAGGTTTAGGTTTAGGCCTAGGCCCAGGCCCAGGCCCAGGCCCAGGTTTGTGCCCAGGCCCAGGCCTCAGGCCTAGGCCCAGGCCCAGGCCCAGGCCCAGGCCCAGGCCCAGGCCCAGGCCCAGTGGCCCAGCCCAGGCCTAGGCTCCAGGCCTCCAGGTGGCCCAGGCTCAGGCCCAGGCCCAGGCCCAGGCCCAGGCCCAGGCCCAGGCCCAGGCCCAGGCCCAGGCCCAGGCCCAGGCCCAGGCCCAGGCCCAGGGCCCAGGCCCAGGCCCAGGCCCAGGCCCAGGCCCAGGCCCAGGCCCAGGCCCAGGCCCAGGCCCAGGCCCAGGCTCAGGCTCAGGCCCAGGCCCAGGCCCAGGCCCAGGCCCAGGCCCAGGCCCAGGCCCAGGGCCCAGGCCCAGGCCCAGGCCCAGGCCTAGGCCTAGGCCCAGGCCTAGGCCCAGGCCCAGGCCCAGGCCCAGGCTCAGGGCCTAGGGCCTAGGCCGAGGCCCAGGCCCCAGGCCTAGGCCCAGGGCCCAGGCCCAGGCCGAGGCCTAGGCCTAGGTTTAGGTTTAGGTTTAGGTTTAGGTTTAGGTTTAGGTTTAGGTTTAGGTTTAGGCTTTAGGTTTAGGTTTAGTGTTTAGGTTTAGTGTTTAGGTTTAGGTTTAGGCTTAGGCCCAGGTTTAGGTTTAGGTTTGTGTTTAGGTTTAGGTTTAGGTTTAGGTTTAGGTTTAGGTTTAGGTTTAGGTTTAGGTTTAGGCCCAGGTTTAGGTTTAGGTGTTTAGGTTTAGGCTTAGGTTTAGGTTTAGGTTTAGGTTTAGGCTTTAGGTTTAGGTTTAGGCTTAGGTTTAGGTTTAGGCTAGGTTTAGGTTTAGGTTTAGGTTTAGGTTTAGGTTTAGGTTTAGGTTTAGGTTTAGGTTTAGGTTTAGGTTTAGGTTTAGGTTTAGGTTTAGGCCTAGGTTTAGGCTTTAGGTTTAGGTTTAGGTTTAGGCTAGGTTTAGGTTTAGGCTTAGGTTTGTGCTTAGGCTTAGGTTTAGGTTTAGGTTTAGGTTTAGGTTTAGGTTTAGGTTTAGGTTTAGGCTTAGGTTTAGGTTTAGGTTTAGGTTTAGGTTTAGGTTTAGGTTTAGGCTTAGGTTTAGGTTTAGGCTTAGGTTTAGGTTTAGGTTTAGGTTTAGGTTTAGTGTTTAGGTTTAGGTTTAGGTTTAGGTTTAGGTTTAGGTTTAGGTTTAGGTTTAGGTTTAGGTTTAGGCTTAGGCTTAGGTTTAGGTTTAGGTTTAGGTTTAGGTTTGTGTTTAGGTTTAGGTTTAGGTTTAGGTTTAGGTTTAGGCTTAGGTTTAGGTTTAGGTTTAGGTTTAGGTTTAGGTTTAGGTTTAGGTTTAGTGTTTAGGTTTAGGTTTAGGTTTAGGTTTAGGTTTAGGTTTAGGGGTTTAGGTTTAGGTTTAGGTTTAGGCTTAGGTTTAGGTTTAGGTTTAGGTTTAGGTTTAGGTTTAGGTTTAGGTTTAGGTTTAGTGTTTAGGTTTAGGTTAGGTTTAGGTTTAGGTTTAGGTTTAGGTTTAGGTTTAGGTTTAGGTTTAGGTTTAGGTTTAGGTTTAGGTTTAGGTTTAGGTTTTTTTCAGGTTAGGTTTAGGTTTGTGTTTGGTTTAGGTTTAGGCTTAGGTTTAGGTTTAGGTTTAGGTTTAGGTTTAGGTTTAGGTTTAGGTTTAGGTGTTTAGGTTTAGGTTTAGGCTTAGGTTTAGGTTTAGGTTTAGGTTTAGGCTTAGGTTTAGGTTTAGGTTTAGGTTTAGGCTTAGGTTTAGGTTTAGGTAGTTTAGGTTTAGGTTTAGGTTTAGGTTTAGGTTTAGGTTTAGGTTTAGGTTTAGGTTTAGGCTTAGGTTTAGGTTTAGGTTTAGGTTTAGGTTTAGGTTTAGTGTTTAGGTTTAGGTTTAGGTTTAGGTTTAGGTTTAGGTTTAGGTTTAGGTTTAGGTTTAGGTAGGTTTAGGTTTAGGTTTAGGTTTAGGTTTAGGTTTAGGTTTAGGTTTAGGTTTAGGTTTAGGCTTGTGAGGCTAGGCCAGGCCAGGTTTAGGTTTAGGTTTAGGTTTAGGTTTAGGTTTAGGTTTTAGGTTTAGGTTTAGGTTTAGTTTAGGCCTAGGTTTAGGTTTAGGTTTAGGTTTAGGTTTAGGTTTAGGTTTAGGTTTAGGTTTAGGCTTAGGTTTAGGTTTAGGTTTAGGTTTAGGTTTAGGTTTAGGTTTAGGTTTAGGTTTAGGTTTAGGTTTAGGTTTAGGTTTTAGGTTTAGGTTTAGGTTTAGGTTTAGGTTTAGGCTTAGGTTTAGGGTTTAGGTTTAGGCTTTAGGTTTAGGTTTAGGTTTAGGTTTAGGTTTAGGCTTAGGTTTAGGTTTAGGTTTAGTGCCAGGCCCCAGGCCCAGGTTTAGCCCAGTGTTTAGCCCTCAGGCCCAGTTTAGTTTAGTTTAGCCAGGTTTAGGTTTAGGGCCCAGGCCCAGGCCCAGGCCCAGGCCCCAGGCCCAGGCCCAGGCCTTAGGTTTAGGTTTAGGTTTAGGCCCAGGTTTAGGCCCAGGCCTAGGCCCAGGCCCAGGCTTTAGGTTTAGCCTAGGCCCAGGCCTAGGTTTAGGCCCAGGCCTAGGTTTAGGCCCAGGCCTAGGCCCAGGCTTAGGTTTAGGTTTAGGTTTAGGTTTAGGTTTAGGTTTAGGCTTAGTTTAGGCCTAGGGTTTAGGTTTAGGTTTAGGTTTAGGTTTAGGTTTAGGCCTAGGCCTAGGTAGGTTTAGGCCTAGGTTTAGGTTTGTGTTTAGGTTTAGGTTTAGGTTTAGGTTTAGGTTTAGGTTTAGTGTTTAGGTTTAGGTTTAGGTTTAGGTTTAGTGTTTAGGTTTAGGTTTAGGTTTAGGCTTTAGGTTTAGGTTTAAGTTTAGGCTTAGGTTGTGTTTAGTGTTTAGGTTTAGGTTTAGGTTTAGGTTTAGGTTTAGGCTTAGGTTTAGGTTGAAAATAGTTTAGGTGCGAAGTAGAGTAGGGTTTAGGTTTAGGTTTAGGTTTAGGCTTAGGTTTAGTGTTTAGGTTTAGGTTTAGGTTTAGGTTTAGGCTTTAGGTGTTTAGGCCCAGGCCCAGGCCCAGGTTGTGCCCAGGTTTCCAGGGCTTAGGTTTCAGGCCCAGGCCCAGGCCCAGGCCCAGGCTCAGGTAGGCCAGCCCAGGCCCAGGCTTTCCAGGGGCCCTAGGCTCAGGCCTAGGCCCAGGCCAGTTAGGGTTTAGGGCTTTGGTTTAGGTTTAGGTTTAGGTTTAGGCCTAGGTTTAGGTCAGGCCCTAGGCTTAGGCCTAGGCCTTAGGTGTTTGTGTTTAGGTTTAGGTTTAGGCCTTAGGTTTAGGTTTAGGCTTGTGTGGCCTAGGTTTCAGTGGTTTAGGTTTAGGGGTTTAGGCCTAGGCTTGTGCTTAGGGGCTCTAGGCCTAGGTTTAGGTTCTAGGTTTAGGTCAGGTTT
>NC_135849.1:0-45000 GCF_029677425.1 Wolffia australiana
CCTAAACCCTAAACTCCAAACCTCTAAAACTCCTAAACCTCAAACCCTAAACTCCTAAACCCTAAAAACCCTAAACTCCTAAACCCTAAACTTAAACTCCAAACCCTAAACCCTAAACCCTAAACCCTAAACCCTAAACCTCAAACCCTAAACCCTAAACCCTAAATCCCTAAACCCTAAAACTCAAACCCTAAACCCTAAACCCTAAACCCAAAACCCTAAAACTCCTAAACCCTAAACCTAAACCCTAAACCCTAAACTCCTAAAACCCTAAACCCTAAAAACTCCTAAACCCTAAACCCTAAACTCAAACCCTAAACTCCTAAACCTAAACCCTAAACCCTAAACTCCTAAACCCTAAAACTCCTAAACCCTAAAACTCCTAAACCCTAAACCCTAAACTCTAAACCTAAAACCCTAAACCTCAAAACTCCTAAACTCAACCCTAAACCCTAAACCCTAAACCCTAAACCCTAAACCCTAAACCCTAAAACCCTAAACCCTAAACTCCTAAACCCTAAATTTAAACCCTAAACCCTAAAACCCTAACCCCAAACTCCTAAACCCAAATTTAAACCCCCAAAACTCCTAAACCTAAACCCTAAACCCTAAAAACTCCTAAACCCCAAACCCTAAAACCCTAAACTCAAACCCTAAAAACTCAAACCCTAAACCCTAAACCCTAAACCCCTAAAACCCTAAACCCAAACCTTAAACCCTAAACCCCAAACCCTAAAACCCTAAACCCTAAACCCCTAAACCTCAAACCCTAAACCCCTAAAACCTCAAACTCAACCCCAAACCCTAAAAACCCAAACCCCAAACCCTAAAACCCCAAACCTCAAACCCTAAACCCTAAACTCAAACCCTAAACCCTAAAACCCTAAACTCCAAACCCTAAACCCTAAACCCCAAACCCTAAACCTCAAACCCAAAACTCAAACCCTAAACCCTAAACCCTAAACCCTAAACCCCTAAACCCTAAACCCTAAACCCTAAACTTAAACCCTAAACCCTAAAACCCTAAACTCCAAACCCTAAACCCTAAAAACTCCTAAACCCTAAACCCAAACTCAAACCCTAAAACCCTAAACCCTAAACTCTAAAACTCCTAAAACCCTAAATTTTAACCCTAAACCCTAAACCCTAAAACCTCAAACTCAAACCCCTAAACCTAAAAACCTAAACCCCAACCCTAAACCCAACCTTAAACCCTAAACCCTAAACCCTAAAACCCTAAAAACTCAAACCTTAAACCCCAAAACCCTAAACCCTAAACTAAACCCTAAACCCTAAATTTAACCCTAAACTCCTAAACCCTAAACCCTAAACTTTAAACCCTAAATTTTAACCCTAAACCCTAAACCTTAAACTCCTAAACCCTAAACCCCTAACCCTAAACCCTAAACCTTAAACTAAACCCTAAAATTTAAACCCTAAATCCCTAAACCTTAAACTCCTAAACCCTAAACCCTAAAATCCCTAAACTCCTAAACTCAAACCCTAAACTCTAAACCCTAAACCCTAAAACCCCTAAACCCTAAACTCCTAAACCCTAAACTAAACCCTAAACTCCTAAACCCTAAACTCAAACCCTAAACTCCTAAACCCTAAACCCTAAACCCTAAACCCTAAACCCTAAACTCCTAAAACTCCTAAATTAAACTCAAAACTCAAACTCAACCCTAAACCCTAAACCCTAAACCCTAAACTCAAACCCAAACCCCAAACCCTAAACTCTAAACCCTAAAACCTCAAAACCCTAAACCTCAAACCCTAAACCTCAAACCCTAAACCCTAAACCCCAAACCCTAAACCCCAACCTAAACCCTAAAACCCTAAACTCCAACCCTAAACCCAAACCCTAAACTCCTAAACCCTAAACCCTAAACTCTAAAACCTAAACTCAAACCCTAAACCCTAAACTTAAAACTCCTAAACTCCTAAACCCTAAACCCTAAACCCTAAAACCCTAAACCCTAAACCCTAAACCCTAAACTCCTAAAAACCCTAAACCCTAAACCCTAAACCCTAACCCTAAACCCTAAACTCAAACCCTAAAACCCTAAACTCTAAATCCTAAACCCTAAACCCTAAACCCTAAACTCCTAAACCCTAAAACCCCAACCCCTAAAACCTCAAACTCCTAAACCCTAAACTCAAACCCTAAATCCCTAACCCCTAAACCCTAAAACCCTAAACCCTAAACCCTAAACCCTAAACCCTAAAACCCTAAACCCTAAACCCTAAAACTCCTAAACTCCTAAACTCCTAAACCCTAAAATTTAAAATTTTAAATTTTAAATTTTAAATTTTAAATTTTAAATTTAAATTTAAATTTTAAATTTTAAATTTTAAATTTTAAATTTTAAATTTAAATTTTAAATTTTAAATTTAAATTTTAAATTTTAAATTTTAAATTTAAATTTTAAATTTAAATTTTAAATTTTAAATTTAAATTTAAATTTTAAATTTTAAATTTAAATTTTAAATTTTAAATTTTAAATTTTAAATTTAAATTTAAATTTAAATTTTAAATTTTAAATTTTAAATTTTAAATTTTAAATTTTAAATTTTAAACCCTAAACTTAAACCCTAAACTCAAACTCTAAACCCTAAAACTCAAAACCTCAAACTCCTAAAACCCTAAACCCTAAATTTAACCCTAAACCCTAAAACCCTAAAACTCAAACCTCAAACCCTAAACCCTAAACCCCAAACCCTAAAACTCAAACCCTAAATTCAACCCCAACCCTAAACCCTAAACCCTAAAACCCTAAACCCTAAACCCTAAAACCCTAAACCCTAAACCCTAAAACCCTAAACCCTAAACCCTAAACTAAACCCTAAACTCCTAAACCCTAAACCCTAAATTTTAAATTTAAACTTTAAATTTAAATTTAAATTTTAAATTTTAAATTTAAATTTAAATTTTAAATTTTAAATTTTAAATTTAAATTTAAATTTAAATTTTAAATTTAAATTTAAATTTTAAATTTTAAATTTTAAATTTTAATTTAAATTTTAATTTAAATTTTAAATTTTAAATTTTAAATTTAAATTTTAAATTTTAAATTTTAAATTTTAAATTTAAATTTTAAATTTTAAATTTTAAATTTAAATTTTAAATTTTAAATTTTAAACCCTAAAACTCTAACTCAACTTTAAACCCTAAACTCAAACCCTAAACCCTAAACTCCAAACCCTAAACCCTAACCTCAAAACTCAAACCCTAAACTCAAACCCTAAACCCTAAACCTCAAAACCCAAACCCTAAACCCTAAACCCTAAACCCTAAACTCAAACCCTAAAACTCCTAAACCCTAAACCCTAAACCCTAAACCCTAAACTCCTAAACCCAAACCCTAAACCCTAAACTCCTAAACTCAAACTCCTAAACCCTAAAACCCTAAACCCTAAACCCTAAACTCCTAAACCCTAAAACCCTAAACTCAAACCCTAAACCCTAAACTAAACCTAAACCCTAAACCCTAAACCCTAAACTCCAACCCTAAACCCTAAAACTCAAACTCAAACCCCTAACTCCTAAACCTAAACCCAAAACCCTAAAAACCCTAAACCCTAAACCCTAAAACCCTAAAACTCTAAACTCAACCCAACTCTAAACCCTAAACCCTAAACTCAAAACCCTAAACCCTAAAAACCCTAAACCCTAAACTCCTAAACCCTAAACCTTAAATTTTAAATTTAAATTTAAAATTTTAAATTTTAAATTTAAATTTAAATTTAAAATTTAAATTTAAATTTTAAATTTTAAATTTAAATTTAAATTTAAATTTAAATTTAAATTAAATTTAAATTTAAATTTAAATTTAAATTTTAAATTTAAATTTAAATTTAAATTTTAAATTTAAATTTAAATTTTAAATTTAAATTTTAAATTTAAATTTTAAATTTTAATTTAAATTTAAATTTTAAATTTAAATTTTAAATTCTAAAACCCTAAACCCTAAACCCCAACCCCAAACCCTAAAACCCTAAACCCTAAACTCAAACTAAACCCTAAACTCCTAAACTCCTAAAAACCCCAAACCTCAAACCCTAAACCCCTAAATTTAAACCCTAAACTCCTAAACTCCTAAACCCTAAACCCTAAACCCAAACCCTAAAACCCTAAACTCCTAAACTCAAACCCTAAACCCTAAAACTCAAACTCCTAAACCCTAAACCCCAAACCCTAAACCCTAAACCCTAAAACCCTAAACCCTAAAACCCTAAACCCTAAACCCTAAACCCTAAACCCTAAAACCCAAACCCTAAACCCTAAACCCTAAACTCAAACTCTAAACCCTAAACCCCAAAACTCAAACCCCAACCTAAACCCTAAACCTCAAACCCTAAACCCTTAAAACTCAAACTCAAACCCTAAAAACCTAAACCCTAAACCCTAAACCCTAAACTCAAACCCTAAACCCTAAACCCTAAACCCTAAACTAAACCCTAAACCCTACCCTAAACCCTAAAACTCCTAAAACCCTAAACCCTAAACCCTAAACTAACCCTAAACCCTAAACTCAAACCCTAAACCCTAAACCCTAAACTCAAACCCTAACCCTAAACCCCAACCCCAAACCCTAAACCCTAAACCCTAAAACCCTAAAACCCTAAACCCTAAACCCTAAACTCCTAAAAACCTCAAACCCTAAAACCCTAAACCCTAAACCCTAAAACCCTAAACTCCTAAACCCTAAACCCCAAACCCTAAACCCTAAAACCCTAAACCCTAAATTAAACCCTAAAACTCCTAAACCCCAACCCTAAACCTCAAACCCTAAACCCTAAACCCTAAACTCCTAAACCCTAAAACCCTAAACTCAAACTCTAAACCCTAAACCCTAAACCCTAAAACCTCAAACTCAAACTCCTAAACCCTAAACCCTAAAACCCTAAACCCTAAACCTCAAACCCTAAACTCCTAAACCCTAAACCCCAAAACCCTAAACCCTAAACCCTAAACCCTAAAACTCAAACCCTAAACCCTCAAACCCCAAAACCCTAAACCCTAAACCCCAACCCTAAAACTCCTAAACTCCTCAAACCCTAAAACTCCTAAAAACTCCTAAACCCTAAACCCTAAACCCTAAACCCTAAACCCTAAACCCTAAACCCTAAACTCCTAAACTCCTAAACCCTAAACCCTAAACTCCTAAACCCTAAATAAATTTTAAATTTAAATTTAAATTTAAATTTAAATTTAAATTTAAATTTTAAATTTTAAATTTAAATTTAAATTTTAAATTTTAAATTTTAAATTTTTAAATTTTAAATTTTAAATTTAAATTTTAAATTTAAATTTAAATTTTAAATTTTAAATTTAAATTTTAAATTTTAAATTTTAATTTTAAATTTTAAATTTAATTTTAAATTTTAAATTTTAAATTTTAAATTTTAAATTTTAAATTTTAAATTTTAAATTTTAAATTTAAATTTAAACCCTAAAACCCTAAACTCAACCTAAACTCAAAACCCTAAACCCTAACCCTAACCCTAAACTCCTAAACTTAACCCTAAACCCTAAAAACCCTAAACCCTAAACCCAACCTTAAACCTAAACTCCTAAAACCCTAAACTCTAAACTCCTAAAACCCTAAAACCCTAAAACCCTAAACCCTAAACCCTAAACTCCAACTCTAAACCCTAAACTCCTAAAACCCTAAAACCCTAAACCCTAAATCCTAAACCCTAAACCCTAAACCCTAAACCCTAAACCCTAAACCCTAAACCCTAACTCCAAACTCAAAACCCTAAACTCAAACCCAAACCCTAAACCCTAAAACTAAAACCCTAAAAACCCCAACCCTAAACCCAAACCCTAAACCCTAACCCAAAACTCAAACCCTAAAACTCAAACTCAACCCCAAAACCCTAAACCTAAACCCTAAAACCCTAAACCCTAAACCCTAAACCAAACTCCAAAACCCTAAACCCTAAACCCTAAACCCTAAAACCCTAAACTCTAAACCCTAAACTCCTAAACCCTAAACCCCAAACCCTAAACCCTAAACTCCTAAACTCCTAAACCCTAAACCCTAAACTCCAAAACTCCTAAACAAACCCTAAAACCTCAAACCCTAAACTCAAACCCTAAAACCCTAAAACCCTAAACCCTAAACCCTAAACTCCTAAAACTCCTAAACTCAAACCTCAAACCTAAACCCAAACCCCAAACCCTAAACCCTAAACCCCAAACCCTAAACTCAAACCCCAACCCTAAACCTAACCCTAAAAACCCTAAACTCCTAAACCCTAAACTCCTAAACCCCAACCCAAAACCCTAAACCCTAAACCCAACACCCTAACCCCTAAACCCTAAACCCTAAATTTAAACTTTAAATTTTAAATTTAATTTTAAATTTAATTTTAAATTTAATTAAACTTTAAAATTTAAATTTTAAATTTAAATTTAAATTTAAATTTTAAATTTAAATTTTAAATTTAAATTTTAAATTTAATTTAATTTAATTTAAATTTTAAATTTAATTTAATTTTAAATTTAAATTAATTTAAATTTTAATTTAAATTTTAAATTTAATTTAAATTTTAAATTTAATTTAATTAAATTAATTAAATTTAACCCCAATTTTAAACCCTAAACCCTAAACCCTAAACTCCTAAACCCTAAACTCAAACCCTAAAACCCTAAACCCTAAACTCAAATCTAAACCCTAAACCCTAAACCCTAAACTCCTAAACTCAACCCTAAACCCTAAACTCCTAAACCCTAAACTCCTAAAACCAAACCTAAACCCTAAACCCTAAACCTAAACTCTAAAACCCCTAAACCCTAAAACCTAAACCCTAAACCCTAAACTCAACCCAAACTCTAAAACCCTAAACCCTAAATCCCTAAACCCTAAACCCAACCCTAAAACTCAAACCCAAAACCCTAAAACTCCTAAACCTAACCCAAACCCTAAATCCCTAAACCCTAAACCCTAAACTCCTAAAACCCTAAACCCAAACTCCTAAAACTAAATCCCCTAAACTCCTAAACCCTAAACCCTAAACCCTAAAATCCTAAACCCTAACCCTAAACTAAACCAAACTCAAACCTTAAACTCCTAAACCCTAAACCCTAAACTCCTAAACCCTAAACCCTAAACCTAAACCCTAAAACCCTAAACCCTAACCCTAAACCCTAAACCCCAAACTCTAAAACCCTAAACTCCCAAAACCCTAAACCCTAAACCCTAAACCCTAAACCCTAAAACCCTAAACTCAAACCCTAAACTCCTAAACCCTAAACCCCAAACCCAAACCCAAAAACCCTAAACTCAAACCCAAACCCTAAACCCTAAACCCTAAACCCTAAACCCTAAACCCAAACTCCTAAACCCTAAACTCCTAAACCCTAAACCCTAAAACCCTAAACCCTAAAATTAACTTTAAATTTAAATTTAAATTAAATTAAATTTTAAATTTTAATTAAATTTTAAATTTAAATTTTAAATTTAAATTTTAAATTTAAATTTAAATTTAAATTTAAATTTTAAATTTTAAATTTTAAATTTAAATTTTAAATTTTAAATTTTAAATTTAAATTTTAAATTTAAATTTTAAATTTAAATTTAAATTTTAAATTTTAAATTTAAATTTTAAATTAAATTTTAAATTTAAATTTAAATTTAAATTTTAAATTTAAATTTTAAATTTTAAATTTTAAATTTTAAATTTTAAATTTTAAATTTTAAATTTTAAATTTTAAATTTTAAATTTTAAATTTAAATTTTAAATTTAAATTTTAAATTTTAAATTTAAATTTTAAATAAATTTAAATTTAATTTTTAAATTTAATTTTAAATTAAATTTTAAATTTTAAATTTTAAAATTTTAAATTTAAATTTAAATTTTAAATTTTAAATTTTAAATTAAATTTTAAATTTAAATTTTAAATTTTAAATTTTAAATTTAAATTTTAAATTTTAAATTTTAAATTTAAATTTTAAAATTTAAATTTTAAATTTAAATTTAAATTTTAAATTTAAATTTTAAATTTTAAATTTTAAATTTTAAATTTAAATTTAAATTTAAATTTTAAATTTAAATTTAAATTTAAATTTAAATTTTAAATTTTAAATTAAATTTAAATTAAATTTTAAATTTTAAATTTTAATTTAAATTTAAATTTAAATTTAAATTTTAAATTTTAAATTTTAAATTTAATTTTAAATTTTAAATTTAAATTTTAAATTTAAATTTTAAATTCCTAAAACCCTAAACTCCAAACCCTAAACCCTAAAACTCAAACCTCAAACCCTAAACCCTAAACCCTAAACCCTAAACTCTAAAACCCTAAACCCTAAAACTCAAACCCTAAACCCCAAACCCTAAACCCCAAACTCCTAAACCCTAAACCCCAAACTCAAACCCTAAACCCTAAACCCCAAACCTCAAAACTCCTAAACCTAAACCCTAAACCCTAACCCCAAACTCCTAAACCCTAAAAACCCTAAACCCTAAAACCCTAAACCCTAAAACTCCTAAAACCCTAAACCCTAAACCCTAAACTCCTAAACCCTAAACTCCTAAACTCAAACCCTAAACCCTAAATTCCAAAACTCAAACCCTAAAACTCACCCTAAACCCTAAACCCTAAACCCAAAAACCCTAAACCCCAAATTTAAAACCCTAAACCCTAAACCCCAAACCCTAAACCCTAAACCCTAAACCCTAAACCCTAAAACCCTAAACTCCTAAACCCTAAACTCAAACTCCTAAAACCCTAAAAACTCCTAAACCTCAAACCCTAAACCCTAAACCCTAAAACCCTAAACCCTAAACCCTAAACTCCAAACTAAACCCTAAACCCTAAAACTCCTAAAACCCTAAAACCCTAAACTCTAAAACTCCTAAAACCCCAAAAACCCTAAACCCTAAAACCCTAAACCCTAAACCCTCAAACCCTAAACCCTAAAAATCCTAAACTCCTAAACCCTAAACTTAAACCCTAAACCCAACCCTAAAACCCTAAATTAAACTTAAATTAACTTAAACTCCTAAACCTTAAACCCTAAACTCCTAAATTTAATTTAACCCTAAATTTTAAATTTAAATTTAAATTTAAATTTTAAATTTAACTTAAAAACCCTAAATTTAAATTTAAATTTTAAATTTAAACCCTAAATTTAAATTTTAAAACCCTAAATTTAAATTTTAAATTTTAACCCTAAACCCTAAACCCTAAATCCCTAAACCCTAAACCCTAAAATTTTAAACCCTAAACCCTAAAATTTTAAATTTTAAATTTTAAACCCTAAATTTAACCTAAACCCTAAACTCCTAAACCCTAAACCCAACTTTAAACCCAAAACCCTAAACCCTAAAACCCTAAAACCCTAAATTTAAATTTTAAATTTAAACCTTAAATTTAACCCTAAAATTTTAAATCTAAATTTTAAATTTAAAACCCAAATTTAAACCTAAACCCTAAATTTTAAATTTAAACCCTAAATTCTAAATTTAAATTTTAAATTCCTAAATTTAAATTTAAATTTTAAATTTAAATTTAAATTTAAATTTTAAATTTAAATTTAAATTTTAAATTTAAATTTAAATTTTAAATTTTAAATTTTAAATTTAAATTTTAAAATTTAAATTTAAATTTAAATTTTAAATTTTAAATTTAAATTTTTTAAATTTTAAATTTTAAATTTAAATTAAATTTTAAATTTAATTTAAATTTTAATTTAAATCCTAAATTTTAAACCCTAAACCCTAAACTCCTAAATTTAAAACCCTAAACTCCTAAATTTAAAACCCTAAACCCTAAATTTAAACTAAATCCCTAAAACCCTAAACCCTAAACTTTAAACCCTAAACTAAACCCTAAAACCCTAAACCCTAAACCCTAAACTCTAAAACCCTAAATCCTTAACCCTAAACTCAAACCCTAAAACCCTAAACCCTAAATTTAACCCTAAACCCTAAACCCTAAACCCTAAACCCTAAACTCAAACCCTAAACCCAAAACCCTAAACCCTAAACCCTAAACCCTAAACCCAAACCCTAAAACCCTAAACCCTAAACCCTAAACCCTAAACCCAAACCCTAAACCCTAAAATTTAAACTCAAACCCAAACCAAATTTAAATTTTAAATTTAAATTTAAATCAAAATTTAAAATTTAAATTTAAACCCTAAACCTTAAACTCCTAAATTTAACCCTAAACCCTAAATTTAAACCCTAAACTTTAAACCCCTAAACCCCAAATAAACTTTAAAACCCTAAAACTCCTAAATTTAAATTTTAAAACTAAACCCTAAAACTTTAAACCCTAAAACCCTAAATCTAAACCCTAAACCCTAAACCCTAAACCCTAAAAACTCCTAAACTCCTAAACCCTAAAAACCCAAATCCCTAAACTCCAACCCTAAACCCTAAACCCTAAACCCCTAAAACCCAAACTAAACTCCTAAACCCTAAAACCCTAAAAACCCTAAACCTCCAAAACCCTAAACTCCTAAACCCTAAACCCTAAAACCCTAAACCCTAAACCCTAAACCCTAAACCCTAAACTCAAACCCTAACCCAAACCCTAAACCCTAAAACTCAAACCCTAAACCCTAAACCCTAAATTTAAACTCCTAAACCCTAAACCCTAAACCCTAAACCCTAAAACCCTAAACCCTAAACCCTAAACCCTAAACCCTAAACTCCCTAAAACCCTAAACCCTAAACCCTAAACCCTAAACCCTAAACCCTAAACCCTAAAACCCCAACCTCAAACCCTAAACCCCTAAACTAAACCCTAAACCCTAAACCCCAAACCCTAAACTCCTAAACCCTAAACCCTAAACCCTAAACCTAAACCCTAAAACCCAACCCTAAATCCTAAAACCCCAACCCTAAAACCCTAAAACTAAACCCTAAACCCTAAAACCCTAAAACCCTAAACCCTAAAATCCTAAACCCTAAACCCTAAACTCAAACCTAAACTCCTAAACCCTAAACCCTAAAACCCTAAACCCTAAACCCTAAACCCTAAACCCCAAAACTTAAACCCTAAACTCCTAAACCCTAAACCCTAAAACTCCTAAACTCTAAAACCCTAAACCCTAAACCCTAAAACCCTAAACTCCTAAACCCTAAACCCTAAACCCTAAACTCAAACCCTAAACTCCTAAACCCTAAACCCTAAACTCCTAAACCCTAAAAACCCTAAACCCTAAACTCCTAAACCTCAAACCCTAAACCCTAAACCCTAAACCCTAAACCCTAAACTCAACCCTAAACCTCAAACCCTAAACCCCTAAACTCAAACTCAAACTCCTAAACTCCTAAACCCTAAAACCCTAAACTCCTAAACCCTAAACCCTAAAACTTAAACCCTAAACCCTAAACCCCAAACCCTAAACCCTAAAACCTCAAACCCTAAACCCTAAAACCTCAAAACCCTAAACCTCAAACCCTAAACCCTAAACCCTAAAACCCTAAACTCCTAAACTCCTAAACTCCTAAAACTCCTAAACCCTAAACTCCTAAACCCTAAACCCTAAACCCTAAAACTCCTAAAACCCTAAACCCTAAACCCTAAACTCAAACCCTAAAACCCTAAACCCTAAACCCTAAACCCTAAAACCCTAAATTTAACCCTAAACCCTAAACCCTAAAACCTCTAAAACCCTAAACCCTAAACCCTAAACCCTAAAACCCTAAACCCTAAAACCCTAAACCCTAAACCTCCTAAACCCTAAACCCTAAACTCCTAAAACCCTAAACCCTAAACTCAAACCTAAACTTAACCTTAAACCCTAAAACCCTAAATTTAAATTTTAAAACCCTAAAACTCTAATTTTAAATTTTAAATTTTAAATTTAAATTTTAAATTTAAATTTAAATTTTAAATTTTAAATTTTAAATTTTAAATTTTAAATTTTAAATTTAAATTTAAATTTTAAATTTAAATTTAAATTTAAATTTTAAATTTAAATTTAAATTTTAAATTAAAAACCCTAAACCCTAAATTTTAAATTTAACCCTAAACCCTAAACCCTAAACTAAAATTTTAAATTTAAACTCCTAAACTCAAACCCTAAAACCCTAAACCCTAAAAACTCAAACCCTAAACCCTAAACCCTAAACTCCAAAACCCTAAACCCTAAACCCTAAACTCCTAAACCCTAAAACCCTAAAAACCCTAAACCCTAAACTCAAACCCTAAACCCTAAACTCTAAACCCTAAACCCTAAACTCTAAACTCCTAAACCCTAAACTCAAAACCCTAAACCCTAAAACTCCTAAACCTCTAAACCCTAAACCCTAAACTCCTAAACCCTAAACCCTAAACCCTAAACCCTAAAACCCTAAACCCTAAACCCTAAAAACCCTAAACCCTAAAACCCTAAACTCCCTAAACCCTAAACTCCTAAACTCCTAAAACCCTAAAACCCTAAAACCCTAAACCCTAAACTCCTAAACCCTAAAACCCTAAACCCAACCTTAAACTCCTAAAACCCTAAACCCTAAACTTTAAATTTAAACCAAAACCCTAAACCCTAAAACCCTAAACCCTAAAACCCTAAACTTAAAATCCTAAACCCTAAACCTAAACCCTAAACCCTAAAACTCAAACCCTAAAACTCAACCCTAAACCCTAAAACTCCTAAACTTAAACCCTAAACCCTAAACCCTAAAACCCTAAATTTAAACTCCTAAAACCCAAACTCAAACCCTAAACCCTAAACCCTAAACCCTAAACCCAAACCCTAAACCCTAAACCCTAAACCCTAAACTCTAAACCCTAAACCCTAAACCCCAAACCCTAAAACCCTAAACCCTAAAACCCTAAACCCTAAAACCCTAAACCCTAAAACTCCTAAAACTCCCTAAAACCTCAAAAACCCCTAAACCCTAAACCCTAAACCCCAAACCCTAAACTCAAAAACCCCAAAACCCTAAACCCTAAACCCTAAACCCTAAAACCCTAAACCCTAAACCCTAAACCCTAAACCCTAAACCCTAAACCCTAAAACCCTAAACCCTAAACCCTAAACCCTAAAACCTAAACCCTAAACCCTAAACCCTAAACCCTAAACCCTAAACCCTCAAAAACCCTAAATTTAAACCCTAAACTCAAAACCCTAAACCCCTAAAACCCTAAACCCTAAACCCTAAAACCCTCCTAAACCCTAAACCTCTCCAAACCCCTAAAAACCCTAAACCCTAAACCCTAAACCCTAAACCCTAAACCCTAAACCCTAAACCCTAAACCCTAAACCCAAAACACTAAAACCCTAAAAACCCTAAACCCTAAACTCAAACCCTAAAATTAAACCCTAAACCCTAAACCCTAAACCCTAAACCCTAAACCCTAAAACCCTAAACCCTAAAATTTAAATTTAAATTTAAACCCTAAACCCTAAATTCAAATTTTAAAACTTTAAACCCTAAACTCCTAAACCCTAAACCCTAAACCCTAAAACCCTAAACCCTAAACCCTAAACCCTAAACCCTAAAACTCCTAAACCCCTAAACCCTAAACCCTAAACCCTAAAACCCTAAAACCCTAAACCCTAAACCCTAAACCCTAAACCCTAAACCCTAAACCCTAAACCCTAAACCCTAAACTCCTAAACCCTAAACCCTAAACTAAAAACCCTAAAACCCTAAACCCTAAAACCCTAAACCCTAAACCCTAAACCCTAAACCCTAAAACCCTAAACTCCTAAACCCTAAAACCCTAAACCCTAAACCCTAAAACCCTAAACTCCTAAACCCTAAACTCCTAAACCCTAAAACCCTAAACCCTAAAAACCCTAAAACCTCTAAACCCTAAACCCTAAACCCTAAACCCTAAACTCCTAAACCCTAAACCCTAAAACCCTAAACCCTAAACCCTAAACCCTAAAACCCTAAACCCTAAACCCTAAACCCTAACTCCTAACTCCTAAAACCCTAAACCCTAAACCCTAAACCCTAAACCCTAAAACCCTAAACCCTAAACCCTAAACTCCTAAACTCCTAAACCCTAAAACCCTAAACTCCTAAACCCTAAACCCTAAATTTTAAATTTTAAACCCTAAATTTTAAATTTAAAAATTTAAATTTTAAATTTTAAATTTTAAATTTAAATTTAAATTTAAATTTTAAATTTAAATTTAAATTTTAAATTTAAATTTTAAATTTTAAATTTTAAATTTTAAATTTTAAATTTTAAATTTAAATCAACCCTAAAACCCTAAACCCTAACCCTAAACCCTAAACCCTAAAACCCTAAACCCTAAACTCAAAAACCCTAAACCCTAAAACCCTAAAACCCTAAAACCCTAAAACTCAAAACCCTAAACCCTAAACCCTAAACCCTAAACCCTAAACCCTAAACCCTAAACCCTAAAACCCTAAACCCTAAACCCTAAAACCCTAAACTCCTAAACCCTAAACTCAAACCCTAAACCCTAAAAACCCCAAACCCTAAAACCCTAAACCCTAAACCCTAAAAACCCTAAAACCCTAAACCCTAAACCCTAAACCCTAAAACCCTAAACTCCTAAACCCTAAAACTCCTAAACCCTAAACCCTAAAACCCTAAACCCTAAACTCCTAAACCCCAAACCCTAAACCTCAAACCCTAAACTCCTAAACTCAAACCCTAAACCCTAAACCCTAAACCCAAACCCTAAACCCTAAACTCCTAAACCCTAAACCCTAAAACTCTAAAACCTAAACCCTAAACCCAAACCCTAAACCCTAAAACCCTAAAAACTCCTAAACCCTAAACCCTAAACCCTAAACCAACTCCTAAAACCCAAACCCTAAACCCTAAACCCTAAAACTCAAACTCCCTAAAAACTCCTAAAACCCTAAACCTCCTAAACCCTAAACCCTAAACCCTAAACCTAAAACTAAACTCCTAAACCCTAAACCTAAAACCCTAAACTTTAAATCCTAAACCCTAAACCCTAAAACCCTAAATTTTAAATTTAAATTTAAAATTTTAAATTTTAAATTTTAAATTTTAAATTTAAAATTTAAATTTTAAATTTTAAATTTAAATTTAAATTTTAAATTTTAAATTTAAATTTTAAATTTTAAATTTTAAATTTTAAATTTAAATTTTAAATTTTAAATTTAAATTTAATTTAATTTAAATTTTAAATTTTAAATTTTAAATTTAAATTTAAATTAATTTAAATTTAAATTTTAAATTTAAATTTTAAATTTAAATTTAAATTTTAAATTTTAAATTAAATTAAATTAAATTTTAAATTTTAAATTTTAAATTTTAAATTTTAAATTAAATTTTAAATTTAAATTTTTAAATTTAAATTTTAAATTTAAATTTAACCCTAAAATTTTAAATTTAAAATTTAAATTTTAAAACCCCTAAACCCTAAACCCTAAACCCTAAAACCCTAAAACTCCTAAACCCTAAACCCTAAACTCAAACCCTAAACCCTAAACCCCAAACCCTAAACCCTAAAACCCCAAACCTCAAACCCTAAACCCTAAACCCTAAACCCTAAACCCTAAACTTAAACCCTTAAACCCTAAACCCTAAACCCTAAATTTAAACCCTAAACCCTAAACCCTAAATTTTAAACCCTAAACCCTAAACCCTAATTTTAAATTTTAAATTTAAATTTAAACCCTAAACCCTAAATTCCTAAATTTTAAATTTAAATTTTAAATTTTAAATTTTAAATTTTAAATTTAATTTTAAATTTAAATTTAAATTTAAATTTAATAAATTTTAAATTTAAATTTTAAATTTTAAATTTAAATTTTAAATTTAAATTTAAATTTTAAATTTTAAATTTTAAATTTAAATTTAAATTTAAATTTTAAATTTAAATTTTAAATTTTAAATTTTAAATTTAATTTAAATTTTAAATTTAAATTTTAAATTTAAATTTTAAATTTTAAATTTTAAATTTAAATTTAAATTTAAATTTTAAATTTAAATTTTAAACTCAAACTCCTAAACCCTAAACCCTAAACCCTAAACCCTAACCCTAAATCCCTAAACTCCAAACCCTAAACCCCAAACTCTAAACCCTAAAACTCAAACTAAATTCAACCTAAACCCTAAAAACTCTAAAACCCTAAAACCCAAAACCCTAAACCCTAAACCCAAAGCCCTAAACTCCAAACCCTAAACCCTAAACCCTAAACCTAAACCTCAAACTCCTAAACCCCTAAACCCTAAACCCTAAACTCCTAAACCCTAAAACTCCTAAACTCCTAAACCCTAACCTAAACCCTAAACCCTAAACCCTAAACTCTAAAACCCCTAAACCCTAAACTCAAACCCTAAACTCAAACCCTAAACCCTAAACCCTAAAACTCCAAACCCAACCTCAAACTCAACCCTAAACCTAAACTCAAACCCTAAACCCTAAACCCTAAACCCCAAACCCTAAACCCTAAAACCCTAAACCCTAAACTAAACCCTAAACTCCTAAACCCTAAAAACCCTAAACCCTAAAACTCCTAAACCCTAAACCCTAAACCCTAAACCCTAAACCCTAAACCCTAAATTCCTAAACCCTTAAATTCAAATTCCTAAATTTTAAATTTTAAAATTTAAATTTTAAACCCTAAAAACTTTAAACCCTAACCTAAACCCTAAACCCTAAAACCCAACCTAAACCTAAACCCTAAACCCTAAACCCTAAACCCTAAATTTAAAACCCTAAATTTAAATTTTAAATTTTAAATTTTAAATTTTAAATTTAAATTTAAATTTAAATTTAAATTTAATTTTAAATTTTAAATTTAAATTTTAAATTTTAAATTTAAATTTTAAAATTTTAAATTTAAACCCTAAACCCAAACCCTAAACCCTAAACCCTAAACCCTAAACCCTAAATTTAAATTTTAAATTTAAATTTAAATTTTAAATTTAAATTTAAATTTTAAATTTTAAATTTAAATTTTAAATTTTAATTTAAATTTTAAATTTAAATTTTAAACTCCTAAACCCTAAATTTAAACCCTAAACCCTAAACCCTAAACCCTAAATTCAAATTTAAACCCTAAACCCTAAAACCCTAAAACTCCTAAACCCTAAACTCAAATCCCTAAACTCCTAAACTAAACCCCAAACCCTAAACCCTAAACCCAAACCCTAAACTCTAAACCCTAACCCTAAATTCCTAAACCCTAAATTAAATTTAAATTTTAAATTTAAATTTTAAATTTTAAATTTTAAATTTTAAATTTAAATTTAAATTTTAAATTTTAAATTTTAAATTTTAAATTTAAATTTAAATTTAATTTAAATTTAAATTTTAAATTTTAAATTTTAAATTTAAATTTTAAATTTTAATTTAAATTTTAAATTTAAATTTAATTTTAAATTTTAAATTTTAAAAATTTAAATTTTAAATTTTAAATTTTAAATTTTAAATTTTAAATTTTAAATTTTAAATTTTAAATTTTAAATTTTAAATTTAAATTTAAATTTAAATTTAAATTTAAATTTAAATTTAATTTTAAATTAAATTTTAAATTAAAAATTTTAAATTTTAAATTTAAATTTTAAATTTTAAATTTAAATTAAATTTTAAATTTTAAATTTTAAATTTAAATTTTAAATTTAAATTTTAAATTTAAATTTTAAATTTAAATTTTAAATTTAAATTTTAAATTTTAAATTTAAATTTAAATTCTAAATTTAAATTTAAATTTTAAATTTTAAATTTTAAATTTAACTCTAAAAACAAAATTTTAAATTTTAAATTTTAAATTTTAAATTTAAATTTTAAATTTTAAAATTTAAATTTTAAATTTAAATTTAAATTTTAAATTTAAATTTAAATTTTAAATTTAAATTTTAAATTTTAAATTTTAAATTTAAATTAAATTTTAAATTTTAAATTTTAAATTTTAAATTTTAAATTTTAAATTTTAAATTTTAAATTTAAATTTTAAATTTTAAATTTAAATTTTAAATTTTAAATTTAAATTTTAAATTTAAATTTTAAATTTTAAATTTTAAATTTTAAATTTTAAATTTTAAATTTTAAATTTTAACTAAAACCCTAAATTTAAATTTTAAACCCTAAATTTTAAACCCTAAAACTTTAAACCCTAAACCCAAAACCCTAACTCAAACTCCTAAACCCTAAATCCCTAAATTTAACCCTAAAACCCTAAACCCTAAACCCAAACCCTAAAACCCTAAAATTTAAATTTTAAATTTAAATTTTAAATTTTAAATTTTAAATTTTAAATTTTAAATTTAAATTTTAAATTTAAATTTTAAATTTAAATTTAAATTTTAAATTTAAATTTTAAATTTAAAATTTAAATTTTAAATTAAATTTTAAATTTTAAATTTAAATTTTAAATTTAAATTTTAAATTTAAATTTAAATTTAAACCCTAAATTTAAATTTTAAATTTTAAATTTTAAATTTTAAATTCCTAAATTTAAACCCTAAACCTTAAACCCTAAACCCTAAATTAACCCTAAACCCTAAACTCCTAAACCCTAAACCCTAAACCCTAAAACCCTAAACTCCTAAACCCTAAAACCCTAAACCCTAAACTCCTAAAACCCTAAAACCCTAAACTCCTAAACCCTAAACCCCAAACCCTAAACTAACCCTAAACTCAAAACTCAAACTCCTAAAACCCTAAACTCCTAAATCCCTAAACTCCTAAAACCCTAAAACCCTAAACCCCAAACCCTAAAACTCCTAAAAACCCTAAACCCTAAACCCTAAACGCTAAACCCTAAACGCTAAACCCCAAACCCTAAACCCTAAACCTAAACTCCTAAACCCTAAACCCTAAACCCTAAAACTAACTCTAAACTCAAACCCTAAAACCCTAAACCCTAAACCCTAAACCCTAAAACTCCTAAACCTAAACTCCTAAACCCTAAAAACCTCAAACCCAAACCCAAAACCCTAAACTCAAACCCTAAACTCAAACCCTAAAAACCTCCCTAAAAACTCTAAACCCTAAACCCTAAACCCTAAACCCTAAACCCAAACCCTAAACTTTAAACCCTAAACCCTAAAACCCAAACCCTAAACCCTAAACCCTAAACCCTAAATCCCTAAACTCCTAAACTTTAAACCTTTAAACTCCTAAACCCTAAATTTTAAATTTTAAATTTAAATTTTAAATTTTAAATTTTAAATTTAAATTTAAATTTAAATTTAAATTTAAATTAATTAAATTTTAAATTTTAAATTTAAATTTTAAATTTAAAATTTAAATTTTAAATTTAAATTTAAATTAAATTTAAATTTTAAATTTTAAATTTTAAATTTAAAATTTAAATTTAAACCCTAAACCCTAAAACCCTAAACCCTAAACTCTAAAACCCTAAATCCCAACCTCAAACCCTAAACCCTAAACTCCTAAAACTCCTAAAACCTAAACCCTAAACTCCTAAACTCCTAAAACCCTAAAACCCTAAACCCTAAAACCCTAAAACTCAAACCCTAAAACCCTAAACCCTAAACCCTAAAACCCTAAACCCTAAACCCTAACCTAAACCCTAAACCCTAAAACTCCTAAACCCTAAACCCTTAAATTTCAAATTCCTAAACCCTAATTTAAACCTAAATTTATTTTAAATTTAAATTTTAAATTTAAATTTAAATTTTAAATTTTAAATTTTAAATTTAAAATTTTAAATTTAAATTTAAATTTAAATTTAAATTTTAAATTTTAAAATTTTAAAATTTTAAAATTTTAAATTTTAAATTTTAAATTTTAAATTTTAAATTTAAATTTAAATTTTAAATTTTAAATTTTAAATTTTAAATTTTAAATTTAAATTTTAAATTTTAAATTTTAAATTTTAAATTTAAATTTTAAATTTTAAATTTTAAATTTAAATTTTAAATTTTAAATTTTAAATTTTAAATTTTAAACTCAAATTTAAATCCCTAAACCCTAAAACCTAAACCCTAAACCCTAAACCCTAAATTTAAACCCTAAATCAAACCCTAAACCCTAAACCCTAAACCTCAAACCTAAACCCAAAAACCCTAAACCCTAAACCCTAAACTCCTAAAACCCTAAACCCCAACCCTAAACCCTAACCCTAAACCCTAAACTCCTAAAACTCCTAAACTCCTAAAAACCCTAAAACCCTAAACCCTAAACCCTAAACCCTAAACCCTAAACTCCTAAACCTAAACTCCTAAAACCCTAAACCCCTAAACCCTAAACCCTAAACCTCAAACCCTAAAACCCTAAACTCCTAAAACCCTAAAACTCCTAAACCTTAACCCCTAAACCCTAAACCCCTAAACCCTAAAACCCTAAACCCTAAACCCCTAAACCCCTAAACCCTAAACCCTAAACCCTAAACCCTAAACCCTAAAAACCCCTAAACCCTAAACCCTAAACTCCTAAACCCTAAATTTAAACCCTAAAACCCTAAAAAAATTTTAAATTTTAAACCCTTAAATTTAAACCTTAAATTTTAAATTTTAAATTTAAATTTAAATTTTAAATTTAAATTTTAAATTTTAATTTTAAATTTTAAATTTTAAATTTTAAATTTTAAATTTTAAATTTAAATTTAAATTTTAAATTTTAAATTTAAATTTAAATTTTAAATTTAAATTTTAAATTTTAAATTTAAATTATTTAAATTTAAATTTAAATTTTAAATTTTAAATTTAATTAAATTTAAATTTTAAATTTTAAATTTTAAATTTTAAATTTTAAATTTTAAATTTAAATTTTAAATTTTAAATTTTAAATTTAAATTTAAATTTTAAATTTTAAATTTAAAACCCCTAAACCCTAAACCCTAAAATCTAAACCCTAAACCCCACCCTAAACCCTAAACTCCTTAAAACCCTAAACCTCCAAACCCTAAACCCTAAACCCCTAAACCCTAAACCCTAAACCCCAAAACCCTAAACCCTAAAACCCAAAACCCTAAACCCAAAACCCCAAACTCCTAAACCCCTAAACCCTAAACCCCAAAACCCTAAACTCCTAAACCCAAATTGAACCCTAAACCCTAAACTCCTAAACTCTAAATCCCTAAACCCTAAACTCCTAAACCCTAAACCCTAAACCCTAAACTCCTAAACCCTAAACCCTAAACCCTAAAACTCCTAAACTCCTAAAACCCTAAACTCTAAATCCCTAAATCCCTAAAACTCCTAAAAACTCCTAAACCCTAAACCCTAAACCCTAAACCCTAAACCCTAAAACCTCAAACCCTAAACCAAACTCCTAAACTCCTAAACCCTAAACCCTAAAACTCCTAAACCTTAAAACTCAAACCCTAAACCTTAACCCTAAACCCTAAACTCTAAACTCCAAACCCTAAACCCTAAACTTACTCCTAAACCCTAAAACCCTAAACCCTAAACCCCTAAACCTAAATTTAAATTTTAAATTTAAATTTAATTTAAATTTAAATTTTAATTTAATTAAATTAATTTTAAAAATCCTAAAACCCTAAACCCTAAAACCTTGAAACCCTAAATTTTAACCCTAAACCCTAAACCCTAAACCCTAAACTCAAACCCTAAACTCCTAAACTCAAACCCAACCTAAACCCTAAACCCTAAACCCCTAAACTACTAAAACCTAAACCCTAAACCCCAAACCCTAAACCCCTAAAACCCTAAACCCTAAAACCCTAAAACCCTAAACCCCTAAAACCCTAAACCCTAAAACCCTAAAACCCTAAACCCCTAAAACCCTAAACCCTAAAACCCTAAAACCTTTAACCCCTAAAACCTTAACCCTAAACCCTAAACCCTAAACCCTAAACCCTAAACCCTAAACCCTAAAAAACCTCAAAAACCCTAAACCCTAAAAACCCCTAAACCCTAAAACTCCTAAACCCTAAACCCTAAAACCCTAAAACTCCTAAACCCTAAACCCTAAACCCTAAACTCTAAAACTTTAAACCCTAAAACTCTAAACCTAAACTAAAAAACCAAACCACCCAAACTCAAACCCTCAAACTCCTAAAACCCTAAACCCTAAACCCTAAACCCAAACCCTAAACCCTAAAACCCTAAACCCTAAAACCCTAAACCCTAAACCCTAAACCCTAAACCCCAAACCCTAAACTTAAAAACCCTAAACCCTAAACCCTAAACCCTAAACCCTAAACCCTAACCCTAAACCCTAAAACTCCTAAACTCCTAAATTTTAAAATTTAAATTTAAATTTTAAATTTAAATTTTAAATTTTAAATTTTAAATTTAAATTTAAATTTTAAATTTAAATTTAAATTTAAATTTAAATTAATTTAAATTTTAAATTTAAATTTAAATTTTAAATTTTAAATTTAAATTTTAAATTTAAATTTAAATTTTAAATTTTAAATTTTAAATTTTAAATTTTAAATTTAATTTTAAATTTAAATTTTAAATTTTAATTTAATTTAAATTTTAAAATTTTAAATTTAAATTTTAAATTTTTAAATTTTAAATTTTAAATTTAAATTTAAATTTTAAATTTAAATTTTAAATTTTAAATTTAAATTTAAATTTTAAATTTTAAATTTAAATTTAAATTTAAATTTAAATTTTAAATTTAAATTTTAAATTTTAAATTTAAATTTTAATTTAAATTTAAATTTTAAATTTTAAATTTAAATTTTAAATTTTAAATTTAAATTTTAAAACTTTAAACCTCTAAATTTAAAATTTTAAATTTAAATTTAAATTTAAATTTTAAATTTTAAATTTAAATTTAAATTTAAAATTTAAAATTTAAATTTAAATTTAAATTTAATTTAAATTTTAATTTAAACTCTAAACCCTAAAACTCCTAACTCAAACCCTAAAAACCCTAAACTCTAAACCCTAAACCCTAAACTCCTAAAACCCTAAACCCTAAACTCAAACCCTACCCAAACCCTAAACCCTAAACCCTAAAACCCTAAACTCCTAAACTCCTAAACCTCAAAACCCCAAACTCTAAACCCTAAACTCCTAAAACCTAAACCCTAAACCCTAAACCCTAAACCCAAACCTCAAACCCTAAACTCCTAAACCCTAAAAACCCTAAAACCCTAAAACTCCTAAACCCTAAACCCTAAAACCCTAAACCCTAAAACCCTAAACTCCTAACCTAAACCCTAAATTTAAATTTAAATTTTAAATTTTAAATTTAAATTTTAAATTTTAAATTTAAATTTAAATTTTAAATTTAAATTTTAAATTTTAAATTTAAATTTAAATTTAATTTAAATTTAAATTTAAATTTTAATTTTAAATTTAAATTTTAAATTTAAATTAAATTTAAATTTTAAATTTTAAATTTTAAATTTTAAATTTTAAATTTTAAATTTTAAATTTTAAATTTAAATTTAAATTTTAAATTTTAAATTTTAAATTTTAAACCCTAAAATCCCAATTTAAAACCCCTAAACTCTAAACCCTAAACCCTAAACCCTAAACTCAAACTTAAAACCCTAAACTCTAAACCCTAAACTCCTAAAAAACCCTAAATCCCTAAACTCAAAACCCTAAAAACCCTAAACCCTAAACCCCAACCCTAAACCCTAAAACCCTAAACTCCTAAAAACCCTAAACCCTAAACCTAAACCCTAAACCCTAAAACCCTAAACCCCAAAACCCTAAACCCTAAACCCTAAAACCCTAAACCCTAAAACTCAAAACCCTAAAACCCTAAACCCAAAAACCCTAAACCCTAACCCTAAAACCCTAAACCCTAAACTCCTAAACCCTAAACCCTAAACCCTAAATTAAATTTTAAATTTAAATTTAAATTAAATTTAAAATTTAAAATTTTAAATTTAATTTAAATTTAAAATTTAAAATTTAAATTTTAAATTAATTTTAAATTTAAAATTTAAATTTTAAATTTAAATTTAAATTTTAAATTTTAAATTTTAAACCCTAATAAATCCCTAAACCCTAAATTTTAAACTCAAATTTAAACCCTAAACCCTAAACCCAACTCTAACCCTAAACCTTAAACCTAAACCTAAAATCCTAAACCCTAAAACCCTAAATAAACCCTAAACCCTAAAACCCTAAAACCTAAACCCTAAAACCCCTAAACCCTAAACTCCTAAAACCCTAAACCCTAAACCCTAAAACCCTAAACTCCTAAAATCCCAAACTCCTAAAACCTAAACCCTAAACCCTAACCTAAAACCCGACACCCTAAACCCCAAACCCTACACCCTAAACCCTAAACTCTAAAACCCTAAACCCTAAACCCTAAAAACCCCAAACCCTAAAACCCTAAACCCTAAACCCTAAACCCTAAAACCCAAACCCTAAACTCCTAAACCTAAAAACCCTAAATTTTAAATTTTAAATTTAAATTTTAAATTTAAATTTAAATTTTAAATTTTAAATTTAAATTTTAAATTTAAATTTAAATTAAATTTTAAATTTTAAATTTAAATTTAAATTTTAAATTTTAAATTTAAATTTTAAATTTAAATTTAAATTTTAAATTTAAATTCTAAATTTTAAATTTTAAATTTTAAATTTAAATTTTAAATTAAATTTAAATTTAAATTTAAATTTAAATTTAAATTTTAAATTAAATTTTAAATTTAAATTTTAAATTTAAATTTTAAATTTAAATTTTAAATTTAAATTTTAAATTTTAAATTTTAAATTTTAAATTTAAATTTTAAATTTTAAATTTAAATTTTAAATTTTAAATTTAAATTTAAATTTTAAATTTAAATTTTAAATTTAAATTTTAAATTTTAAATTTTAAATTTAAATTTTAAATTTAAATTTAAATTTTAAATTTAAATTTTAAATTTTAATTTAAATTTAAATTTTAAATTTAAATTTTAAATTTAATTTAAATTTTAAATTTTAAATTTAAATTTTAAATTTTAAATTTTAAATTTAAATTTAAATTTTAAATTTTAAATTTTAAATTTAAATTTTAAATTTTAAATTTAAAATTAAATTTAAATTTAAATTTAAATTAAATTAAATTTTAATTTAAAATTTTAAATTTAAATTTAAATTTTAAATTTAAACCCTAAATTTTAAATTTAAATTTAAATTTAAATTTTAAATTTTAAATTTAAATTTTAAATTTAAATTTTAAATTTTAAATTTTAAATTTAAATTCTAAATTTTAAACCCTAAACCCTAAAATTTAAACTCCTAAATTTTAAATTTTAAATTTTAAATTTAAATTTAAATTTTAAATTTTAAATTTTAAATTTAAATTTAAATTTAAATTTAAATTTTAAAATTTTAAATTTAAATTTAAATTTTAAATTTAAATTTTAAATTTAAATTTAAATTTAAATTTAAATTTTAATTAAATTTTAATTTAAATTTAATTTAAATTAATTTTAAATTTAATTGAATTTAAATTTAATTTGAATTGAAATTTTAATTTAAATTGAATTGAATTTAAATTTGAATTTGAATTTGAATTTTTGAAATTTAAACTCAAAACCCTAAACTCCTAAACCCTAAACTCTAAAAACTAAACCCTAAACCCTAAAACCCTAAATTAAATTTAAACCCTAAACCTTAAACCCTAAACTTTAAACTCAAACTCAAACCCAAACTTAAACCCTAAACTTTAAACCCTAAATTTTAAACTTAAATCCCTAAATTAAACTCCTAAACCCTAAACCCTAAAACTTAAACCCTAAACCCTAAAAATTTTAAACTCCTAAACCCTTAAATTTAAATTTTAAATTCCCTAAATTTAAATTTTAAATTTTAAATTTAAATTTTAAATTTAAATTTAAATTTTAAATTTAAATTTTAAATTTTAAATTTAAATTTTAAATTTAAATTTAAATTTAAATTTTAAATTTTAAATTAAAATTTAAATTTAAATTTAAATTTAAATTTTAAATTTTAAATTTAAATTTAAATTTAAATTTTAAATTTAAATTTTAAATTTAATTTAAATTTAAATTTAAATTTTAAATTTTAAATTTAAATTTAAATTTAAATTTTAAATTTAAATTTAAATTTAAATTTAAATTTAAATTTAAATTTTAAATTTTAAATTTTAAATTTAAATTTTAAATTTTAAATTTTAAATTTAAATTTTAAATTAAATTTTAAATTTTAAATTTTAAATTAAAATTTTAAATTAAATTTAAATTTTAAATTTAAATTTTAAATTTTAAATTTAAATTTAAATTTAAATTTAAATTTAAATTAAATTTTAAATTTTAAATTTTAAATTTTAAATTTAAATTTTAAATTTTAAATTTTAAATTTAAATTTTAAATTTAAATTTTAAATTTTAAATTAAATTTAAATTTTAAATTTAAATTTTAAATTTTAAATTTTAAATTCTAAATTTTAAATTTAAATTTTAAAACTTTAAATTCTTAAATTTTAAATTTTAAATTTTAAATTTAAATTTAAATTTAAATTTTAAATTTAAACTTTAAATTTTAAATTTTAAAATTTAAATTTTAAATTTTAAATTTTAAATTTTAAATTTAAATTTTAAATTTAAATTTAAATTTAAATTTTAAATTAAATTTAAATTTAAATTTTAAATTTAATCTAAATTTTAAATTTCAAACCCTAAACTCAAACCCTAAACCCTAAATTAAAACCTAAATTTTAAATTTAAATTTTAAATTTTAAATTTAACTTTAAATTAAATTTTAAATTTAAATTTTAAATTTTAAACCCTAAAACCCTAAATTTTAAACCCTAAACCCTAAACTCCTAAACTCAAACCCTAAATTTTAAACCCTAAACCCTAAAACCCTAACCCTAAACCCTAAACTCAAAACCCTAAACCCTAAACCCTAAACTCAAAAACCCTAAAAACCCTAAACCCTAAAAACTCAAACCCTAAAACCCTAAACCCTAAACCCTAAAACCCTAAACTCCTAAACTCAAACTAAACCCTAAACCCTAAACTAAACCCAAACCCTAAACCCTAAACCTAAACTCCTAAAAACCCTAAACTCCTAAACCCTAAACCCTAAACCCTAAACCCTAAACCCTAAACCCTAAACTCCTTAAATTTAAATAAATTTAAATTTAAAATTTTAAATTTTAAATTTAAATTTTAAATTTAAATTTTAAATTTTAAATTTAAATTTAAATTTTAAATTTAAATTTAAATTTAAATTTTAAATTTAAATTTAAATTTTAAATAAACTTAAATTTAAATTTAAATTTTAAATTTTAAATTTAAATTTTAAATTTTAAATTTGAAATTTAAATTTTAAATTTAAATTTTAAATTTAAATTTTAAATTTAAATTTTTAAATTTTAAATTTTAAATTTAAATTTTAAATTTAAATTTTAAATTTTAAATTTTAAATTTAAATTTAAATTTTAAATTTTAAATTTTAAATTTAAATTTTAAATTTTAAATTTTAAATTTAAATTTAAAATTTAAATTTAAATTTAAATTTAAATTTAAATTTTAAATTTAAATTTTAAATTTTAAATTTTAAATTTAAATTTAAATTTTAAATTTTAATTAAATTTTAAATTTTAAATTTAAATTAATTTAAATTTAAATTTTAAATTTTAAATTTAAATTTAAATTTTAAATTTTAAATTTTAATTTTAAATTTAAATTTAAATTTTAAATTTGAATTTAAATTTAATTTTAAATTTTAAATTTTAAATTTAAACTTTAAATTTTAAATTTAAATTTTAAATTTTAAATTTAAATTTAAATTTAAATTTAAATTTTAAATTTAAATTTTAAATTTAAATTTAAATTTAAATTTAAATTTAAATTTTAAATTTTAAATTTAAATTTTAAATTTAAATTTAAATTTTAATTTAAATTTTAAATTTAATTAAATTTTAAATTTGAAATTTTAAACTCTAAAACCCTAAACCTTAAACTCTAAACCCTAAACCCTAAACCCTAAACCCTAAACTCAAACCCTAAACCCTAAACCCTAAACTCAAACCCTAAAACTCAAACCCTAAACCCTAAAAACTCCTAAAACCCTAAAAACCCTAAACCCTAAACCCAAACCCTAAAACCCTAAACCCTAAACTCCTAAACCCTAAAACCTAAACCCTAAACCCTAAACCCTAAACTCCTAAAACCCTAAACCCTAAACCCTAAACTCCTAAACCCTAAACCCTAAACCCTAAACTAAACTCCTAAACCCTAAATCCTAAATTTAAATTTAAATTTTAAATTTAAATTTTAAATTTAAATTTTAAATTAAATTTTAAATTTTAAATTTAAATTTTAAATTTAAATTTTAAATTTAAATTTAAATTTAAATTTTAAATTTAAATTTTAAATTTAAATTTTAAATTTTAAATTTAAATTTAAATTTTAAATTTTAAATTTTAAATTTAAATTTTAAATTTTAAATTTAAATTTAAATTTTAAATTTAAATTTAAATTTAAACTTAAATTTAAATTTAAATTAAATTTTAAATTTAAATTTTAAATTTAAATAAATTTAAATTTAAATTTAACCCTAAATTAAATTTAACCCTAAAACCCTAAACCCTAAACCCTAAACCCTAAATCCCTAAAAACCTTAAACCCTAAACCCTAAACTCCTAAACCCTAAACCCTAAACCCTAAACCCTCAAACTCCAAACCTAAACTCCTAAACCTAAACCCTAAACCCTAAAACCCTAAACCCTAAATCCCTAAAACCCCAAACTTAACCCAACTCCAAACCCTAAAACTCCTAAACCCTAAAACCCTCCCTAAAACTCCTAAACCCTAAACCCTAAAAACCCTAAAACTCCAAACCCTAAAACCCTAAACCCAAACCCTAAACTCTAAACCCTAAACCTAACCCTAAACTCCTAAACTCTAAACCCTAAAACCCTAAACCCTAAACCCTAAACTCAAACCTCAAAACTCAAACCCTAAACCCCAAACTCCAAACCCAACCCCAAACCCCAAACCCCAACCCTAAACCTCAAACCCCAAACTCAAACCCTAAACCCTAAACCCCAACCCCAACCCCAAACCCAAACCCTAAAACCCTAAAAACCCTAAAACCCTAAACCCAAAACCCTAAACTCCTAAACCCTAAAACCCTAAACTCCTAAACCCTAAAACCCTAAACCCTAAACCCTAAACCCTAAAAACTTTAAACCCTTAAAACCCTTAAACCCTAAATTTTAAACTCAAATTTAAATTAAATTTAAATTTTAAATTTTAAATTAAATTTAAATTTAAATTTAAATTTAAATTTAAATTTTAAATTTAAATTAAACCTTAAACTTAAACCTTAAATTCTAAAACCCTAAACTCAAAACTCTAAACCCTAAACCCTAAAACTCCTAAACCTAAATCCCTAAACCCTAAATCCCTAAACTAAACCCTAAACTCAAACTCCTAAATTTAAATTTTAAATTTAAATTTTAAATTTAAATTTTAAATTAAATTTTAAATTTTAAATTTAATTTTAAATTTTAAATTTTAAATTTTAAATTTAAATTTTAAATTTTAAATTTTAAATTTTAAATTTTAAATTTTAAATTTTAAATTTTAAATTTTAATTTAAATTTTAAATTAAATTTTAAATTTAAATTTAAATTTTAAATTTAAATTTAAATTTAAATTTTTAAAATTTTAAATTTAAATTTTAAATTTTAAATTTTAAATTTTAATTAATTTAAATTTTTAAATTTAAACTTTAAATTAAATTTTAAATTTAAATTTAAATTTTAAATTTTAAATTTTAAATTTAAATTTTAAATTTTAAATTTTAAATTTTAAATTTTAAATTTTAAATTTAAATTTAAACCAAATTTAAATTTAAATTTTAAATTTTAAATTTAAATTTTAAATTTAAATTTTAAATTTTAAATTTTAAACCCTAAAACCCTAAACCTAAACTCAACCCTAAACCCTAAAACCCCTAAACTCCTAAACCCTAAACTCCTAAACTCAAACCCCAAAACTCCTAAACCCTAAACCCTAAAACTCCTAAAACCCCTAAAACCCTAAACCCTAACCCTCAAAACTCCTAAAACTCAAACTAAAACCCTAAACCCTAAACCCTAAACCCTAAACTCAAACCCAAACTCCTAAACCCAAAACCCTAAACCCTAAACTCCTAAACCCTAAACCCTAAACCCTAAACCCTAAACCTAAAACCCTAAACCTAAAACCCTAAACTCCTAAACCCTAAATTAAATTCTAAATTTAAATTTTAAATTTAAATTTAAATTTAAATTTAAATTTAAATTTTAAATTTTAAATTTAAATTTTAAATTTTAAATTTTTAAATTTTAAATTTAAATTTTAAATTTAAATTTAAATTTTAAATTTAAATTTAAATTTAAATTAAATTTTAAATTTTAAATTTAAATTTTAAATTTTAAATTTTAAATTTTAAATTTTAAATTTTAAATTTTAAATTTAAATTTAAATTTTAAATTTGAAATTTTAAATTTTAATTTTAAACTCAAACCCTAAACCCTAAACCCTAAAACCTTAAACTCAAACCCTAAACCCTAAAACCCTAAACCCTAAAACCCTAAACTCCAACTTAAAACCCTAAACTCCAACTCCAACCCTAAACCCAAACTCCAAACCCTAAACTCCTAAAACCCTAAACTCCTAAACCCTAAACCCAAACCCAACTCCTAAAAACCCTAAAACCCTAAACCCTAAACCCTAAATCCCTAAAACCAACCCCAAACCTCCTAACCCTAAACCCTAAACCCAAAACCCAAAACCCTAAACCCAAAACTAAACCCTAAACTCAAACTAAACCCTAAACCCCAAAACCCTAAAACCCCTAAACCCTAAACTCCTAAACCCTAAATTTTAAATTTAAATTTTAAATTTTAAATTTAAATTTTAAATTTAAATTTTAAATTTTAAATTTTAAATTTTAAATTTAAATTTTAAATTTTAAATTTAAATTTTAAATTTAAATTTATTTAAATTTTAATTTAAATTTAAATTTTAAATTTAATTTAAATTTAAATTTTAATTTAAATTTTAAATTTAAATTTTAAATTTAAATTTTAAATAAATTTAAATTTTAAATTTTAAATTTTAAATTTTAAATTTAAATTTTAAATTAAATTTTAAATTTAAATTTTAAATTTTAAATTTTAAATTCCTAAAACCCTAAACCCCTAAACCCTAAATAAACCCTAAACCCTAAAATTTTAAATTTCTAATTTAAATTTAAATTTAAATTTTAAATTTTAAATCTAAATTTTAAAATTTTAAATTTTAAAATTTTAAATTTTAAATTTTAAAATTTAAATTTAAATTTTAAATTTAAATTTTAAATTTAAATTAAATTTTAAATTTAAATTTAAATTTTAAATTTAAATTTTAAATTTTAAATTTTAAATTTAAATTTAAAATTTAAATTTTAAATTTTAAATTTAAATTTTAAATTTTAAATTTTAAATTTAAATTTTAAATTTTAAAAATTTAAATTTTAAATTTAAATTTTAAATTTAAATTTAAATTTTAAATTTAAATTTAAATTTAAATTTTAAATTTAAATTTTAAATTTTAAATTTTAAATTTAAATTTTAAATTTTAAATTTAAATTTTAAATTTAAATTTAAATTTAAATTTTAAATTTTAAATTTTAAATTTAAATTTTAAATTTTAAATTTTAAATTAAATTTAAATTTTAAATTTTAAATTTTAAATTTTAAATTTTAAATTTTAAATTTAAATTAAATTTAAACTTTAAACCCTAAACCCTAAAATCCAAAACCCTAAAACTCCAAACCCTAAACCCTAAACTCAAAAACCCTAAACTAAAAACCCTAAAAACCTCCTAAACCCTAAACCCTAAACCCCAACCCTAAAACCCTAAACCCTAAACCTAAACCCTAAACCCTAAACTTAAACCCTAAATTTAAATTTAAATCCTAAACCTCTAAACCCTAAACCCTAAACCCCTAAACCCTAAACCCTCAAACTCAAACCCAACCCTAAACTTAAACCCTAAAACTCCTAAACCCTAAACCCTAAAACTCCTAAACCCTAAACCCTAAAACTCCTAAACTCAAACTAAAACCCTAAAACCCTAAACCCAAACCCTAAACCCTAAACCCTAAAACCCTAAACCCTAAACTCCTAAAACCCTAAACCCTAAACCCTAAACTAAACCCTAAACTCTAAACCCTAAAACCCTAAACCCTAAAACTCCTAAAACCCTAAACCCTAAACCCTAAACCCTAAAACCCTAAAACCCTTTAAAACTTTAAATTAAATTTAAATTTTAAATTTAAATTTTAAATTTTAAATTTTAAATTAAAATTTAAATTTAATTTTAAATTTAAATTTTAAATTTTAAATTTTAAATTTAAATTTTAAATTTTAAATTTAAATTTAAATTTTAAATTTTAAATTTAAATTTTAAATTTTAAATTTAAATTTTAATTTAAATTTAAATTTTAAATTTAAATTTAAATTTTTAAATTTTAAATTTTAAATTTTAAATTTTAAACTCAAACTTAAACCCAACCCTAAACCTCAAACTCAAATTTTAAACTTAAACTTTAACTCTAAACCCTAACCCTAAACCCTAACCCTAAACTTTAAACCCTAAACCCAAAACCCTAAACTCCTAAACCCTAAAACCTCAAACCCTAAACTCCTCAAACCCTAAACTCAAACTCCTAAAAACTCCTAAACCCTAAACCTAAAACTCCCAACCCTAAACCCTAAAACCCTAAACCCAACCCAAACCCTAAAACCCAACTCCAAACTCTAAACCCTAAACCCTAAACTCAAACCCTAAACCCTAACCCAAACCTAAACCCTAAACCCTAAACCCTAAACCCTAAAACTCCTAAACCCTAAAACCCTAAACTTAAACTCCTAAACCCTAAACCCTAAAACTCCTAAAACTTAAACTCCTAAACCCTAAACTCCTAAATTTAAACTCAAACCTTAAACTTTTAAACTCCTAAATTTAAACTTTAAATTTAAATTTAAACCCTAAACCCTAAATTTTAAACCCTAAACCCTAAACCCTAAATTTTAAATTTTAAATTCTAAACCCTAAATTTTAAATTTAAATTAAACCTTAAACCCTAAAACCCTAAACCCTAAACTCAAACCCTAAACCCTAAACCCAAAAACCCTAAACTTTAAAACCCTAAACCCTAAATTTTAACCCTAAACCCTAAACCCTAAACCCCAAACTCAAAACTCCTAAACCCTAAACCTAAACCCTAAACCCTAAACCCCAAACCCTAAACCTAAACTCCTAAACTCAAACTCCTAAACCTAAAAACCCTAAAACCCTAAACCCTAAAAACTCTAAACTCCTAAAACTCCTAAACCCTAAACCTAAACCCTAAAACCCTAAACCCAAAACCCTAAACCCTAAACCCTAAACCCTCAACCTAAAACCTAAACCCTAAACCCTAAACCCTAAACCCTAAACCCTAAACTTAAATTTTAAACCCTAAATTTTAAATTTTAAATTTTAAATTTAAATTTTAAATTTTAAATTTAAATTTAAATTTAAATTTTAAATTTTAAATTTTTTAAATTTTAAATTTAAATTTAAATTTAAATTTAAATTTAAATAAATTTAAATTTAAATTTAAATTTAAATTTAAATTTTAAATTTTAAATTTTAAATTTAAATTTTAAATTTAAATTTTAAATTTTAAATTTAAATTTTAAATTTAAATTTAAATCTTTAAATTTAAATTTTAAATTTTAAATTTTAAATTAAATTTAAATAAATTTTAAACTCCTAAACCCTAAACCCTAAACTCCTAAATCTAAACCCTAAACCCTAACTCAAACCCTAAACCCTAAACCCTAAACTCCTAAATAAACCCTAAACCCTAAACCTAAAACCCTAAACTTTAACCCTTAAAATCCCTAAACCCTAAACCCTAAACCTCAAACCCTAAATTCTAAACTCCTAAAACCCTAAAACCTTAAACCCTAAACCCTAAACCCTAAACCCTAAAACCCTAAACTCCTAAACCCTAACTCCTAAACCCTAAAACCCTAAAACCCTAAATTCCTAAAACCCTAAACCTCAAACCCTAAACTCCTAAAACCCTAAAACCCAAACCCAAACCCTAAACTCAAACCCTAAAACTCCAATTAAACCCTAAACCCTAAACTAAACCCTAAATTTTAAATTCAAACCCTAAACCCTAAACCCAAAACTTAAACTTAAATTCCTAAATTTTAAACCCAAAACTTAAACTCAAAAACTCTAAACCTTAAACTCAAAACTCAAACTCCTAAACTCAAACCCTAAACTCCTAAACCCTAAACCCCAAACTCAAACCTCAAACTTAAACTCTAACCCAAACCTCAAACCCTAAAACCCTAAAAACTCAAACCCTAAACTCCCTAAACCCTAAACTCCTAAACCTAAACCCTAAAAACCCTAAACTCCTAAAACCCTAAACCCTAAACTCTAAACTCCTAAACCTCAACTAAACCCTAAACCCTAAACCCTAAACTCTAAACCCTAAACTTTAAACTCAAAACCCAACCCTAACCCTAAACCCTAAACTCTAAAACCCTAAACTCAAACCCTAAACTCCTAAATCCCTAAACTCTAAACCCTAAACCCTAAACTCTAAAACCCTAAACCCTAAAACCCTAAACCCTAAACCCTAACTCAAACCCTAAAACTCCTAAACCTAAACCCTAAACCCTAAACCCTAAAACCCTAAAACCCCAAACTCCAACCCTAAACCCTAAACCTAAACCTAAACCCTAAAACCCTAAACCCTAAACCCTAAACCCTAAACTCCTAAACCCTAAACCCTAAAAACCCTAAACCCTAACCTAAAACCTAAACCCTAAACCCTAAACCCTAAACCCTAAACCCTAAACTCAAACCCTAAACCCTAAATTTAAATTTTAAATTTTAAAATTTTAAACCTAATTTAAACCCTAAATTTAAATTCCTAAAATTTAAATTTAACCCTAAACTCCAAACCCTAAATTTTAAATTTTAAATTTTAAATTTTAAATTTAAACCCTAAATTTAAACCCTAAACCCCAAACCCTAAATTTAAATTTAAATTTTAAATTTAAATTTTAAATTTTAAATTTTAAATTTAAATTTTAAATTAAATTTTAAATTTTAAATTTTAAATTTTAAATTTAAATTTTAAATTTTAAATTTTAAATTTAAATTTTAAATTTAAATTTAAATTTAAATTAAATTTTAAATTTTAAATTTAAATTTAAACTTAAATTTTAAATTTAAATTTAAAACCCTAAACTCCTAAAAACCCTAAATTCCTAAACCCTAAACCCTAAACCCTAAACTCCTAAAACCCTAAAACCCTAAACCCTAAACCCTTAAATTTTAAACCCTAAACCCTAAACTCCTAAACCCTAAACCCTAAATCTAAACCCTAAAACCCTAAAACCCTAAACCCTAAACCCTAAAACCCTAAACTCCTAAAACTTAAACCCTAAACCCTAAACCCTAAAACCCTAAACCCTAAACCTAAATTTTAAATTTAAACCCTAAATTTTAAATTTTAAATTTAAATTAAATTTAAACCCTAAATTTTAAATTAAATTTTAAATTTAAACCCTAAACCCTAAATTTTAAATTTTAAATTTAAATTTTAAATTTTAAATTTAAACCCTAAATTTAAATTTTAAATTTAAATTTTAAATTTTAAATTTTAAATTTTAAATTTAAAATTTTAAATTTAAACCCTAAATTTTAAACCCTAAACCCTAAACTAAACCCTAAACTTAAACCCTAAATCCCTAAATTTAAAAACCTTTAAATCTCCAAACTCAAACCCTAAAACTCAAACCCTAAACCCTAAACCCTAAACCCTAAACCCTAAACTCAAACCCTAAACCCTAAACCCTAAACCCTAAACCCTAAAACCCTAAACCCTAAACCCCAAACCCTAAACCCTAAAACCCTAAACTTTAAACCTCAAACCCTAAAACCCTAAACCCTAACCCTAAACCCTAAACCCTAAACCCTAAACTCCTAAACCCTAAAACCCTAAACCCTAAACCCTAAACCCTAAAAATTTTAAATTTTAATTTAAATTTTAAATTTAAATTTTAAATTTAAATTAAATTTAAATTTAAATTTTAAATTTTAAATTTTAAATTTAAATTTAAATTTAAATTTAAATTTTAAATTTAAATTTAAATTTTAAATTTAATAAATTTAAATTTTAAATTTAATTTAAATTTTTAAATTTTAAATTTTAAATTTAAATTTAAATTTAAACCCTAAATTTTAAATTTAAATTAAATTAAATTTTAAATTTTAAACCCTAAAACCCTAAACTAAACCCTAAACTTAAACCCTAAACCCTAAACCCAAACCCTAAACCCTAAACCCTAAACCCTAAAACCCTAAACCCTAAACTCAAACCCTAAAACTCAAAACCCTAAACCCTAAACCCTAAAAACCCTAAACTCAAACCCTAAACCCTAAACCCTAAAAACCCTAAACCCTAAACCCTAAAACCCTAAACCCTAAACCCTAAACTCAAACCCTAAACCCTAAACCCTAAACCCTAAACTCCTAAACCCTAAACTCCTAAACCCTAAAACCCTAAACCCTAAACCCTAAACTCCTAAACCCTAAACCCTAAATCCAAACCCTAAACTCCTAAACCCTAAATTTATTTAAACCCTAAATTTTAAATTTTAATTTTAAATTTAAATTTAAATTTAAATTTTAAATTTAAATTTAAATTTTAAATTTAAATTTTAAATTTAAATTTTAAATTTAAATTTAAATTTTAAATTTAAATTTTAAATTTAAATTTTAAATTTTAAATTTTAAATTTAAATTTTAAATTTAAATTTTAAATTTTAAATTTAAATTTTAAATTTTAAATTTAAATTTTAAATTTTAAATTTTAAATTTTAAATTTAAATTTTAAATTTTAAATTCCTAAATTTTAAATTTAAATTTAAATTTTAAATTTTAAATTTTAAATTTACTTTAAATTTTAAATTTAAATTAAATTTAAATTTAAATTTAAATTTAAATTTAAATTTTAAATTTTAAATTTTAAATTTTAAATTTTAAATTTAAATTCCTAAAAACCCCAAACCCTAAACCCCTAAACTCAAACCCCAAACCCTAAACCCTAAACCTCAAACCCTAAACCCTAAAACCCTAAACCTCAAACTCCTAAACCCTAAACTCCTAAACCCTAAACCCTAAACCCTAAAACCCTAAAACCCTAAACCCTAAACTCCTAAACCCTAAAACCCTAAACCCTAAATTTAAATTAAAACCCTAAACTCCTAAATTTAAATTTTAAATTTAAATTTTAAATTTAAATTTAAATTTTAAATTTAAATTTAAATTTAAATTTTAAATTTTAAATTTAAATTTTAAATTTTAAATTTAAATTTAAATTTAAATTTTAAATTTAAATTTTAAATTTAAATTTAAATTTTAAATTTAAATTTAAATTTTAAATTTTAAATTTTAAATTTAAATTTTAAATTTAAATTTAAATTTAAATTTTAAATTTAAATTTTAAATTTTAAATTTTAAATTTAAATTTTAAATTAAATTAAATTTTAAATTTAACCCTAAAACCCTAAACCCTAAACCCTAAACCCTAAACCCTAAACCCTAAACCCCTAAACCCTAAACCCTAAACCCTAAACCCTAAACCCTAAACTCCTAAACCCTAAAACCCTAAACCCTAAACCTCAACCCTAAACCCTAAACCCTAAACCCTAAAAACCCTAAACCCTAAACCTAAACCCTAAACCCTAAAACCCTAAACCCTAAACCCTAAACCCTAAACTCCTAAACCCTAAACCCTAAACTCCTAAACTTAAACCCTAAATAAACCCTAAACCCTAAAAAATTTAAATTTTAAATTTTAAATTTTAAATTTAAATTTAAATTTTAAATTTTAAATTTTAAATTTTAAATTTAAATTTTAAATTTAAATTTTAAATTTAAATTTTAAATTTAAATTTAAATTTAAATTTTAAATTTTAAATTTTAAATTTAAATTTAAATTTTAAATTTTAAATTTAAATTTAAATTTTAAATTTAAATTTTAAATTTAAATTTTAAATTTAAATTTTAAATTTAAATTAAATTAAATTTAAATTTAAATTTTAAATTTAAATTTTAAACCCTAAATTTAAATTTAAACCCTAAACTCAAACTCCTAAAACCTAAACCCTAAACCCTAAAACCCTAAACTCCTAAACCCTAAACCCTAAACTCCTAAACCCTTAAACCCTAAACTCAAACCCTAAACTCAAACCCTAAACCCTAAACCCTAAACCCTAAACCCTAAAACTCCTAAAACCTAAAACCCTAAACCCTAAACCCTAAACCCTAAACCCTAAACCCTAAACCCTAAAACCCTAAACCCTAAACCCTAAACCCTAAACCCTAAACTCCTAAACTCCAAAACCCTAAACCCTAAACCCTAAACTCCTAAACCCTAAACCCTAAACCCTAAACCCTAAAACCCTAAACCCTAAACCCTAAACCCAAACCCTAAACCCTAAAACCCTAAACCCTAAACCCTAAACCCTAAACCCTAAACTCCTAAACCCTAAACCCTAAACCCTAAAACCCTAAACCCTAAACTCTAAACTCCTAAACCCTAAACCCTAAACCCTAAACTCCTAAACCCTAAACCCTAAAAACCCTAAAACCCTAAACTCCTAAACCCTAAACTCCAAACCCTAAACCCTAAAACCCTAAAACCCTAAACCCTAAACCCTAAACCCTAAACCCTAAACCCTAAACCCTAAACCCTAAAACTCCTAAACTTTAAACCCTAAACCTAAACCCTAAACCCTAAACTTAAATTTTAAATTTTAAATTTAAATTTAAATTTAAATCTTTAAATTTTAAATTTAAATTTAAATTTTAAATTTAAATTTTAAATTTAAATTTTAAATTTAAATTTTAAATTTAAATTTAAATTTAAATTTTAAATTTTAAATTTAAATTTTAAATTTAAATTTTAAATTAAATTTAAATTTAAATTTTAAATTTTAAATTTTAAATTTAAATTAAATTTTAAATTTAAATTTTAAATTTTAAATTTAAACTAAATTAAAATTTTAAATTTTAAACCCTAAACCTAAACCCTAAACTCCTAAACCCTAAACCCTAAACTCCTAAAACTCAAAACCCTAAACCCTAAACTCCTAAACTTTAAACCCTAAAATCCTAAACCAAAACCCTAAACTCAAACTCAAACCTAAACCCCAAACCCTAAACCCTAAAACCCTAAAACTCAAACCCAAACTCAAACTCAAAACCCTAAAACCCTAAACTCCAAACCCTAAACCCTAAACTCCTAAACTCAATAAACTCCAAAACTCCTAAACCCAAACTTAAAAACCCTAAACCCTAAACCCTAAACCCTAAACCCTAAACCCTAAACCCTAAACTCCTAAACTCCTAAACCCTAAAACCCTAAACCCTAAATTTAAACCTAAACCCAAACCTCAAACCTCAAACCCTAAACCCTAAAACTCCTAAACCCTAAACCCTAAACCCTAAACCCTAAACCCTAACCCTAAAACTCAAACCCCAACCCAAACCCTAAATCCCCAACCCCAAACCCTAAAACAAACTCCTAAACCCTAAAACCCTAAACCCCAAAACCTAAACCCTAAAACCCTAAACCCTAAACCCTAAAACCCTAAACCCTAAACCAACCCAAACTCCTAAACCCTAAACCCAAACTCCTAAACCCTAAAACCCAAACCCAAACCTAAACCCTAAAACCCTAAACCCTAAACCCTAAACCCTAAACCCCTAAAACCCTAAAAACCCTAAAACCCTAAACCTCCTAAACCCCAAACCCTAAACCCAAAACCCTAAAACCCTAAACCCTAAACCTAAACCCTAAACCCTAAACCCTAAACCCCAAACCCTAAACCCTAAAAACCCCAAAAACCTAAAACTCCTAAACCCTAAACCCTAAACCCTAAAACTCCTAAAACCCTAAACCCTAAACCCTAAACCCTAAACCCTAAACCCTAAAAACCCTAAACCCCAAACCCCAAACTAAACCCTAAACCTCAAAACCCTAAACCCCAAACCCTAAAAACCCTAAAACCCCAAACTCCTAAACTCCTAAACCCTAAAAACCCTAAACCCTAAACCTCAAACCCTAAACTCAAACCCTAAACCCCAAACCCCAAATCCCTAAACCCTAAACCCTGAACCCTAACCCTAAACTCCTAAACTCCTAAAAACCCTAAACCCTAAACTCCTAAAACTCCTAAACCCTAATCCTAAACTTAACTCCTAAACCCAAACCCTAAACTCAAACTCCTAAAACTCCTAAAACTCAAACTTAAAACCCTAAACTCAAACTCAACCCAAATCCCTAACCCTAAACTCCAACCCCTAAACCCTAAAACCCTAAACCCTAAACCCTAAACCCTAAACTTAACCCTAAAACTCCTAAATTTAAACCCTAAAACCCCAAACCCTAAACCTCAAACCCTAAACTCCTAAACCCTAAAACTCCTAAACCCTAAACTCCTAAACCCTAAACTCCTAAACCCCAAACCCTAAACCCTAAACCCTAAACCCCAACCCTAAACCCTAAACTCCTAAACCCCTAAACCCTAAAAACCCTAAACCCTAAACCCTAAACCCTAAACCCTAAAACCCTAAACCCTAAACTCCTAAAACCCTAAACCCTAAACCCTAAAACTCTAAACCCTAAAACTCCTAAACCCTAAAACCTCCTAAACCCTAAACCCTAAACCCTAAACCCTAAACCCTAAAACCCTAAATTTTAACCCTAAACTCCTAAACTCCTAAATTCCTAAAACCTTAAATTTAAATTTAAATTTAAATTTAAATTTAAATTTTAAATTTTAAATTTAAATTTAAATTTAAATTTAATTTAAATTTAAATTTAAATTTAAATTTAAATTTAAATTTAAATTTAAATTTAAATTTAAATTTAAATTTAAATTTTAAATTTAAATTAAATTTTAAAAAACCCTAAAACCCTAAACTTTAAACCCTAAATTCCAAATTTCAAACCCTAAATTTAAAACCCTAAAACCTTAAACCCTAAATTCTAAACTCCTAAAACCCTAAATTTTAAATTCCTAAAAACCCCAAACCTAAAACCCCAAACCCCAAACCCTAAAACCCTAAACCCTAAACCCTAAAAACCCAACCCTAAACCCTAAAACCCTAAACCTCAAACCCCTAAACTCCTAAACCCAACCCTAAACTCCTAAATTTAAACCCTAAAAACCCTAAACCCTAAACCTCCTAAACTCCTAAACCCTAAAATTTTAAATTTTAAATTTAAATTTAAATTTAAATTTTAAATTTTAAATTTAAATTTAAATTTTAAATTTAAATTTAAATTTAAATTTAAATTTAAATTTAAATTTTAAATTTAAATTTAAATTTTAAATTTTAAATTTAAATTTTAATTTTTAAATTTTAAATTTAAATTTTAAATTTAAATTTTAAATTTTAAATTTTAAATTAAATTTTAAATTTTAAATTTTAAATTTTAAATTAAATTTTAAATTTAAACCCTAAAACTCAACTCAAACCCTAAACCTCTAACTCCTAAACTCTAAACCCTAAACCCTAAAACCCTAAAACCCTAAAAACCCTAAACCCTAAACCCTAAACCCTAAACTCCTAAAACCCTAAACCCAAACCCTAAACCCTAAAACCCTAAACTCTAAATTTTAAACCCTAAATTCCTAAACCCTAAACCCTAAACCCTAAACCGTAAACCATAAACCCTAAACCCTAAACCCTAAACCCTAAACCCTAAAACCCTAAAAACCCTAAACCCTAAACCCTAAACCCTAAACCCTAAACCCAACTCAACCCTAAACAAACCCTAAACTCCTAAACCCTAAACCCTAAAACCCTAAACTAAACTCTAAAACTCCAACCTAAAATCCCTAAACCCTAAAACCCTAAACCCAAATCCTAAACCCTAAACCCTAAACCCTAAACCTAAACTCAAACCCTAAACTCAAACCCTAAACCCTAAACCCTAAAACCCTAAAACCCTAAACCCTAAACCCTTAAACTCCAAACTCTAAACCCTAAACCCTTAAAACTCCTAAAACCCTAAACCCTAAACCCTAAACTCCTAAACCTTAAACTCTAATAAACTCTAAACTTAAAACCCTAAACCCTAAAACCCTAAACCCTAAAACCCTAAAACCTCAAACCCTAAACCTCAAACCCTAAACCCTAAACTCCTAAACCCTAAAACCCCAAACCCTAAACCCTAAACCCTAAACCCCTAAACCCTAAACCCTAAACTCCTAAACCCTAAACTCTAAACCCAAACCCTAAACCCAAAACCCTAAACCCTAAACCCTAAAACTCAAACCTAAACTCCTAAACTCCTAAAAACCCCTAAAACCCTAAACCCTAAAACCCTAAACCCTAATTTAAATTTTAAATTTTAAATTTAAACCCTTAAATTTAAATTTAAATTTAAATTTTAAATTTTAAATTTAAATTAAATTTAAATTTAAATTTAAATTTAAATTTAAATTTTAAATTTAAATTTTAAATTTAAATTTTAAATTTAAATTTAAATTTTAAATTTTAAATTTTAAATTTAAATTTAAATTTAAATTTTAAATTTTAAATTTTAAATTTAAATTTTAAATTTAAATTTTAAATTTAAATTTAAATTTTAAAATTTTAAATTTTAAATTTAAATTTTAAATTTAAATTTTAAATTTTAAATTTTAAATTTAAAATTAATTTAAATTTAATTTAAAATTTTAAAATTTTAAATTTAAATTTTAAATTTTAAATTTTAAATTTTAAATTTAAATTTTAAATTTAAATTTTAAATTTTAAATTTTAAATTTTAAATTTAAATTTAAATTTAAATTTTAAATTTAAATTTAAATTAATTTTAAATTTTAAATTTTAAATTTAAAATTTTAAATTTTAAATTTAAATTAATTTAATTTAAATTTAATTTTAAATTTAAATTTTAAATTTAAATTTTAAATTTAAATTTTAAATTTAAATTTAAATTTTAAATTTAATTTTAAATTAAATTTAAATTTAAATTTTAAATTTAAATTTTAAACCCTAAACCCTAAACCTCAAACCCTAAACCTAAACCCTAAACCCTAAACCCAAACTCTAAAACCCTAAACTCCTAAAACCCTAAACACCCTAAACCCTAAACCCTAAACTCAAACCCTAAACCTAAACCCTAAACCCTAAAACCCTAAACCTAAACCCAAACCCTAAACCCTAAACCCTAAACTCCTAAACCCAAACCCTAAACCCTAAACCCTAAACTCAAACCCTAAAACCCTAAACCCTAAAACTCTAAACCCTAAACCCTAAACCCTAAACCCTAAACCCTAAACCCTTAAACCCTAAAACCCTAAACTCCTAAATTTAAAATTTTAAATTTTAAATTTAAATTAAATTTTAAATTTAAATTTTAAATTTTAAATTTAAATTTAAATTTTAAATTTTAAATTTTAAATTTAAATTTAAATTTAAATTTAAATTTAAATTTAAATTTAAATTTTAAATTTTAAATTTTAAATTTAAATTTTAAATAAAATTTTAAATTTAAATTTAAATTTAAATTTTAAATTTAAATTTTAAATTAAAATTTTAAATTTAAATTTTTAAATTTTAAAATTTTAAATTTAAATTTAAATTTTAAATTTTAAATTTTAAATTTAAATTTAAATTTAAATTTAAATTTAAATTTTAAATTTAAATTTTAAATTTAAATTTAAATTTTAAATTTAAATTTTAAATTTAAATTTTAAATTTAAATTTAAATTAAAACCCTAAATTTAAATTTTAAATTTTAAATTTAAATTTTAAATTTAAATTTTAAATTTAAATTTTAAATTTAAATTTTAATTTTAAAACTCCTAAAACCCTAAACCCTAAACTAAACTCAAACTCAAACCCTAAACCCTAAAACTCTAACCTCAAAACCCTAAAAACTCAAACCCTAAACTCTAAACCTCAAACCCTAAACCCTAAACCCTAAACCCTAAAAACCCTAAACCCTAAAACCCTAAAACTCCTAAACCCTAAACCCTAAACCTCAAACCCTAAAACCCTAAACCCTAAACCCTAAAACCCTAAACCCTAAACCCTAAACCCTAAACCCTAAAACTCCTAAACCCTAAACCCTAAACCCTAAACCCTAAACCCTAAACTCCTAAACTCCTAAACCCTAAACCCTAAATTTTAAATTTAAATTTTAAATTTTAAATAAATTTAAATTTAAATTTTAAATTTTAAATTTTAAATTTTAAATTTTAAATTTTAAATTTTAAATTTAAATTTTAAATTTAAATTTAAATTTTAAATTTTAAATTTTAAATTTTAAATTAAATTTTAAATTTAAATTTTAAATTTAAATTTTAAATTTTAAATTTTAAATTTTAAATTTAAATTTTAAATTTTTAATTTTAATTAAATTTAAATTTAAATTTAAATTTTAAACTTTAAATTTTAAATTTTAAATTTTAAATTTTAAATTTAAATTTAAATTTTAAATTTAATTTAAATTTTAAATTTAACTTAAATTTAAAATTTAAATTTTAAAATTTAAATTTAAATTTAAATTTTAAATTTAAATTTTAAATTTAAATTTTAAATTTAAATTTTAAATTTTAAATTTTAACTTTAAATTTAAAATTTAAATTTTAAATTTAAATTTTAAATTTTAAAAACCCTAAATTTTAAATTTTAAATTTAAATTAAATTTAATTTGAATTTAAATTTAAATTTAAATTTAAATTAAATTTAAATTAAATTTTAAATTTTAAATTTAAATTTAAATTTTAAATTTAAATTTAAATTTTAAATTTTAAATTTAAATTTTAAATGAATTTAAATTTAATTTAATTTTAAATTTAAATTTAAATTTAAATTTTAAATTTTAAATTTTAAATTTCAATTTTAACCTAAACCCTAAACCCTAAACCCTAAAACCCTAAACCCTAAAACTCCCAACCCTAAACCCTAAACCCTAACCCTAAACCCAAACCTAAACCCTAAACCCTAAAACCCCAAACCCTAAACCCTAAACCCTAAACCCTAAAACCCTAAACCCTAAAAACTCCTAAACCCTAAAACTCCTAAACCCTAAACCCTAAAACCCTAAACTCCTAA
>NC_135849.1:50000-60000 GCF_029677425.1 Wolffia australiana
AAACCCTAAACCCTAAACCCTAAACCCTAAACCCTAAAGACTAAACCCTAAACCCTAAACCCTAAAACCCTAAAACCCTATACCCTAAACCCTAAACCCTAAACCCTAAACCCTAAACCCTATACCCTAATATGAGCAATAGTGAATCTTAATCAATTTATTTAATTTTGAAGGTATTCCCTTATAAAGTATTTATTTAATTGATTAAAATATTATTTAAATTGGAAAAAATTAGATGAAAACTCTAAAATATTTCCAAGTTCTAATATTTCCAACATTGTAGGTGTTTGATTCTAGCATAAAAAGAGAGGGAGCATAGGTCATAGATAATGATGAAGTAAAGTATCTCATGTCCACATGAAAGTGACATAAGAAAAATAATGTATTTTTGGTGCTCTGTAAAAATAGATAAAAGATCCCTTTTGAGTTTTTTTAACAAATTGAGGAAAGATTCCTTTGAGAAGAGTGCTCTAACTTGCTTGGAGAATTCTCTTGGATAAATGTTATATGACCAAATACGAAAAGAAGGTAAATAAAAAAACAATAATGTGGGCAGAGATGATGATAGAAATATCATCACCTAAAGGAGAGGAAGAAAGAAAATACTCTACAAGAATGCAGGCCACCTATCTCCATTGTTGAGGTCAGTGGACCTTTCTAAATTGATTGAGTGCATTTGATGAGTCATTGATGAATCAGATGAATCACTTATGCAATTAATGAATTTATTCTCCATAACGTTTTCTTATGAACCCTAAACCCCAAACCCGAAACCCTACACCCTAAACCCTAAACCCTGAACCCTAAACCCTAAAACCTAAAGCCTAAAGCCTAAACCCTAAACCCTAAACCTTAAACCCTAAACACTAAAACCCTAAACCCAAAACCCTAAAACCCTAAACCATAAACCCTATACCCTAAAACCTAAACTCTAAACCCTAAACCCTAAACCCTAAACCCGAAACCCTAGACTGTAAACCATAAACCCTAAAACCCTAAACCCTAGAGACTAAACCCTAAAACCCTGAACCCTTAGCCCTAAACCCTAAACCCTAAATCCTAAACCCTAAACCCTAAACCCTAACCCCTAAACCCTAAAAGGCTAAAACCCTAAACCGTAAACCCTAAACCCTAAACCCTAGACCCTAATATGAGCAATAGTGAAAGTAAATCTATTTATTTAATTTTGAAAATAATCCCTTATAAAATATATAACTAATTGATTAAAACATTATTTTAAATTTTCAAATTTAGATAAAAACTCTAAAATATTTTCAAGTTCTAATATTTCCAACATTGTTGGTGTTTCATTCTAGCATAAAAAGAGAGGGAGCATAAGTCATAGATGATGATGAAGTAAAGTATCTCATGTCCACATGAAAGTGACATAAGGAAAATAATGAATTTTTGGTGCTCTGTAAAAATAGATAAAAGATCCCTTTTGAGTTTTTTTAACAAATTGACGAAAGATTCCGTTGAGAGTGGGAGAACAGTGCTCGAACTTGCTTGGAGAATCCTCTTGGATAAATGTTATTTGATAAAATACTAAAATGAGGTAAATAAAAAAATCATGATGTGGGCAGAGATAATGATAGGAATCTCATCACCTACAGGAGAGGAAGAAAGAAAATATTCTACAAGAATGCAGGCCACCTATCTCCATTGTTGAGGTCAGTGGAGTTTTCTAATTTAACTGATTGCATTTGATGAGTCAACGATAAATCAGATGAATCACTTATGCAATTAATGAATTAAATCTCCATAAAGTTTTCTTATAAACCCTAAACTCTAAAGCCAACACCCTAAACCCTAAACACTAAACACTAAACCCTTAAGCCTAAAACCCTAAACCCTAAACGCTAAACCCTAAACCCTAAACTCTAGACCCTAAACCCTAAAGCCTTAAACCCTAAATTCTAAACTCTAAACCCTAAACCCTAAAACTGTAAACCCTAAACCCTAAAACCCTAAAACCCTAAACCCTAAACCCTAAACCCTAAACCCTAAACCCTAAAACCCGAAACCCTAAACCCTATACCCTAAACCCTAAATCGTAAAACCTAAACCCTAAAACGAGCAATGATGAATCTAAATAAATTCATTCTCCATAAAGTTTACTAATGAACCCTTAACCCTAAAACAAAAACCCTACACCCTAAACCCTAAAGCCTGAACCCTAAACCCTAGAACCTAAACCGTAAACCCTAAACCTTAAACCCTAAACCCTAAAACCCTAAATCCTAAACCCTAAACCCGAAACCCTAAACCCAAAACTCTAAACCCTAAACCCTAAACCCTAAACCCTAGACCGTAAACCCTAAACCCTAAAACCCAAAACCCTAAACCCCCAAACCGTAAAACCCTAAACCCTAAAACCCTAAACCCTAAACCGTAAAACCTATACCCTAATATGAGCAATAGTGAATCTAAATCAATTTATTTAATTTCAAAAATATTCCCTTATACAGTATATAATGAATGGATTAAAATATTATTTAAATTGGAAGAAATAAGATGAAAACTCTAAATTATTTCCAAGTTCTATTATTTCCAACATTGTAGGTGTTTGATTCTAGCATAAAAAGAGAGGGAGCATAGGTCATAGATGATGATGAAGTAAAGTATCTCATGTCCACATGAAAGTGACATAAGGAAAATAATGTATTTTTGGTGCTTCGTAAAAATAGATAAGAGATCCCGTTTGAGTTTTTTTAATAATTGACGAAAGATTCCTTTGACAGTGGGAGAAGAGTGCTCCAACTTGCTTGGAGAATTCTCTTGGATAAATGTTATACGACCAAATACTAAAAGAAGGTAAATAAACAAATCATGATGTGGGCAGAGACTATGATAGAAATCTCATCACCTAAAGGAGAGGAAGAAAGAAAATACTCTACAAGAATGTAGGCCACCTATCTCCATAAAGTTCTCCAATGAACCGTAAACCCTAAACCCTAAACCCTACACCCTGAACCCTAAAGCCTGAGCCCTAAAGCCTAAAACCTAAACCCTGAACCCTAAACCCTAGACCCTAAACCCTAAACCCTAAAACCTTATACCCTAAACCCTAAAACCCTAAAACCCTAAACCCTAAACCCTAAACCATAAGACCTAAACCCTAATATGAGCAATAGTGAATCTAAATCAATTTATTTAATTTTGAAAATATTCCCTTATACAGTATTTAATCAATTGATAAAAATATTAATTAAATTGGAAGAAATTAGATGAAAACTCTAAAATATTTCCAAGTTCTAATATTTCCAACATTGTAGGTGTTTGATTCTAGCATAAAAAGAGAGGGAGCATAGGTCATAGATGATGATGAAGTAAAGTATCTCATGTCCACATGAAAGTGACATAAGGAAAATAATGTATTTTTGGTGCTTCGTAAAAATAGATAAGAGATCCCGTTTGAGTTTTTTTAATAATTGACGAAAGATTCCTTTGAGAGTGGGAGAAGTGTGCTCTAACTTGCCTAGAGAAAAAAATCATGATGTGGGCAGAGATGATGAATGGAATCTCACAACCTAAAGGAGAGGAAGAAAGAAAATACTCTACAAGAATGCAGGCCACCTATCTCCATTGATGAGGTCAGTGGAGTTTTCTAAATTAATTGATTGCATTTGATGAGTCAACGATGAATTAGCTTAATCACTTATGCAATTAATGAATTCATTCTCCATAAAGTTTTCTAATGAACCGTAAACCCTAAACCCTAAAGCCTAAAGCCTGAACCCTGAAGCCTGAAACCTAAACCCTAAACCGTAAACCCTAGACCGTAAACCCTAAACCCTAAAACCTTATACCCTAAACCCTAAAACCCTAAAACCCTAAAGCCTAAACCCTAAAACCCTAAACCCTAAACCCTAATATGAGCAATAGTGAATCTAAATCAATTTATTTAATTTTGAAGATATTTCCTTATAAAGTATTTATTTAATTGATTAAAATATTATTTATATTGGAAGAAATTAGATGAAAACTATAAAATATTTCCAAGTTCTAATATTTCCAACATTGTAGGTGTTTGATTCTAGCATAAAAAGAGAGGGAGCATAGGTCATAGATGATGATGAAGTAAAGTATCTCATGTCCACATGAAAGTGACATAAGGAAAATAATGTATTTTTGGTGCTTCGTAAAAATAGATAAGAGATCCCGTTTGAGTTTTTTTAATAATTGACGAAAGATTCCTTTGACAGTGGGAGAAGAGTGCTCCAACTTGCTTGGAGAATTCTCTTGGATAAATGTTATACGACCAAATACTAAAAGAAGGTAAATAAACAAATCATGATGTGGGCAGAGACTATGATAGAAATCTCATCACCTAAAGGAGAGGAAGAAAGAAAATACTCTACAAGAATGTAGGCCACCTATCTCCATAAAGTTCTCCAATGAACCGTAAACCCTAAACCCTAAACCCTACACCCTGAACCCTAAAGCCTGAGCCCTAAAGCCTAAAACCTAAACCGTTGTTGAAAACCAGAATTTCGTAATTGGGTCATCAAATTTTGATCAGATGGACTGTTTAACTTTGACTCAAAATCTAAAAAAACTACTTTTTCTTCTTTTTCTTTTTTTAAAAATTATTACAAATATCAATTACTAGAAAGATTGGATTATTGGAGTTCTCGTGTTATTAGTATCGGGTTTACTTTTTTAACAATAGGGATTCTATCTGGTGCAGTATGGGCTAATGAAGCATGGGGATCTTATTGGAATTGGGACCCTAAAGAAACTTGGGCATTTATTACTTGGACAATATACGCGATTTGTTCACACACTAGAACAACCAAAAATTGGCAAGGTACGAATTCCGCAATAGTTGCTTCCATAGGATTTTTTATAATTTGGATATGCTATTTTGGGGTTAATTTATTAGGAATCGGACTACATAGTTATGGTTCATTCATATTAAGTTAGCTGTGAATTGAAATTTAATCAAAAAAAATTCGTCCACAACCAAATAACTTATTTTTGTGTCATTTTTTTTTTGAGAACCTTTTTTTACTCTAAAGGTTCCCACGCGTTACGCACCCGTTCGCCACTTTGTTTTCAACTATTCCCCTTCCTCTCTTGTTTTGAAGGTTAGCTAGGAGCTCCCTTTCCTTCTGCCCAGCTCCCCAAAAACAACGTTCGACTTGCATGTGTTAAGCATATAGCTAGCGTTCCTTCTGAGCCAGGATCAAACTCTTATTTTGACGTTGATTGGGTACAGCTGTGGTAGAACCTAGTGAACCGGGCCTACTACCTAACATTATCTCTCCTGACTTCTGACTTTAACTATGATTAATATACACAAAAAAAAGACATGAATCTTGTGCTTGAATTGAAGGCGCGACGAGCGTGAAGATGAAGACGAGCGGGAGCAAAGATGAAACGGATTAAAAGTTCTGAGGTTACGTTATCCAGCGGATTTCTTGAAGAACGTTATCGGATAAATGAAAGAAACTTATCTTGAAGATAAGGCGCGAGGGAGCAGAAGCGACAGAGCGAAGGCGCGTAGCGCTAATCAACGTTATCCAGCGGATAACGAAGGTGCGAATTTATGAGCGGGATAAGTTCTTTCTGCAAGGCGCGAAGAGCGGGAGCGAAGGCGCGAGTGAGCGGGAGCGAATAAATAAAAGAACAAAACGTTACGAAGTAAATGAACAGCGAATGAAGAAAGTGACGAAGAGAAGAAAGAAGGTGAATGCTCCATCAGTCACGTCTGAATCTTCATCTTCACGCTCGTCTTCATCTTCACGCTCCTCGCGCCTCTCTCTCACTTTTTTAAAGATAGCCACTGTTCTTATCTACGCAATTATGAGAGAGCTGTAAGTTATTATTTAGAAGAATGAATTTACTTCTACACGGTTCCGAAGGTTTTATTTCAGAACCAGAGGTTATCGTTATCCAACGTTCTTCAAGAATAAAAGAACTGCGAGAATAGAATGATGATAAATCATGCTCACTTGCGCCTCTTTTTTTTTTAGATGTAATTCTTTCTTGCAAAGAACCTAAGGGTAGGTTGATAACCCACCGCAGAAGGCATTCTCCCTACCTAATAAAGCAGATACTTCGGATCCGACGAATCGAAAGATATTGTCAATGAATAGAAGTACGTCTTGTTCATTAACATCCCGGAGAAATTCAGTCATGGTTAGGGTGGTCAAACCAATTCTCATAGCCGGCGGTTCATTCATCTGACCATAGACGAGAGCTACTTTTTCTTCTGCAATATTTTATTCATTAATAACTCTCTTTCATTTACATGTAAAGTTATTTCAGAACCTGAAAGAGTACATTCGCCTACTCCACCAAAGAAATACGAAGAAACCTCCATGAGTTTTAGCAATGTTGTTGATCAATTCCATAATTAGTACAGTTTTACCCACTCTAGCTCCCCAAAATAGTCCAATTTTTCCTCCACGGCGGTAAGGTGCGCAGCACTACTTTAATCCCTGTTTAAAAGATTGCTAATTGAGTCTCTAACTGGATAAAGGCGGGTGCGGATCTATGAATAGGAGATGTTGTGCCAGTAGATACAGGACCTAAATTATTAACAAGCTCACCAACCAATAGAAAATTCGTCCGAGAGTGGCTCCACCGACTGGAACACTTAGAGGAGCTCCCGTATCAATCACGTCCATTCCTCACGTTAGACCTAACTCATAGCTACAGCTCTAATTATCTTTCAGATAACCTTGAAGCGCAGTGAGCGGGAGCGGTGGATAAGTTTGGAATTGTGTTAGGTCTAATTCCTATTACTTTGGCAGGATTCTTCGTGAAGGCGTATTTACAATACAGACGTGGTGATCAGCTGGACCTTTGATTGATTAAGTAACATTTCTGACTTCGTGACGTGATTTCTGACTTCGTACTTCGCTCCATTCAGATTCATCTTCATCGCTCCCGCTCACTCGCGCCTGCTCATAAGCACCTAAACGCTTCGCTCACTCGCGTCTTCATCCTCATATATGAACCGCCTCCGCGCCTCTCCGCAGGAATTTGAGTTGTAATTCAACTTTTCAGTTAAGTTAGTTTCTTGTTTGTTATTCAATATAACAAAGAACATATTCACGCTCTGTAGGATTTGAACCCATGACATTGGGTTTTGAGACCCACGTTCTACCGAACTGAACTAAGAGCGCTTTCTTATGACAGAAGATACAACTGTATGGCAAAGAATTTCCTTGCATATAGTCTCATAAAATGCGAAATTATGCCCAATTATAATCGATCTCAATTAATCCTCTTACCCATAGGATAAGTAATTGGTAGGGATGAAAGGATTTGAACCCGTGACATTTTACCCAAACCAAGCGCTACCAAGCAGCGCTACATCCCCTTTTACAGTGTCATTGTAGAGATTCCCTTTCTTGTTTTCCACCTCGTTATTTCTTCCATCAAGAAGATTGCCATTTTGGCTTTTTTGTTGAATATACTCTAAACTCTATACTTAAAAATAAATAAGTAATGATTTGGTTCCGGAGGGGTCTTTTTTTTTAGGGGCAAGCAAAATCGCATCTACTAGCGGTACATAGACATTTTGGTGATATTATAAATCGAGGATCCTTTATTTAGTTCCAGCATCTAATCATACATGTATTACAATAAAGAAGGAAACACAGGTTATGTTATATAATAACATTCCTGCTTGTGCTGATTACTCTAAGGTTTGGGTTTTTAGCAGGTTTTTCTTGCAGAACCTTCGTCGCTCCCGCTCTCGCGCCTTGAATTTCAGGTCGAACCTTTTTAAATTCTATTTATTGTTATTGATATGGAAGAAGAAATGAAGAGATACAAAGATGTCTATGTGATTAATTTCCCACACCCACCCCCTTCTTTTCGGTTGTTTAGGATAGGAAATAAGGGAAAGAATATTAGGGCCCCAGGGTCTAAGATCGAATTTATTAGGTAGAATATATATATAAAATTTGGTCTAAGAAACAAAAATAAATAATATAAAATACGTAAAGTACTATGATTAGACTGAAAGCTAGTTAGAAAAAGTTGTATTAGTTAATTATTTATTATTTTATAATCATTCGTGTTTATCCTTTCGCTCCCGCTCGTCTTCATCTGAACGCTCGTCTTCATCCTCATATATTCACCGCTTCCGCGCCTTTCTCTTTTTTTCGATTTCTTGCCTCTTTGGTTCGGGTCGAAAATATAAGAGTGGGGTCGATCCAAAATCCAAAGCAAAGGAGGTCCATGGCCAATGGTAAAGATGGCGGTGTCAAAGTGTGGAATGTACCAGTTGTGTCCGAAATGGTGAAGGAATTTCCGGGTATTTCCAGCTCAAAAGAATCGACACAACCAGTCTATTATAATTTAACACATTTTTCGCTATTATAACAAGCGTACAATGAAAGGTTCTAATTTATTAGAAAGAAATGGATCGAACAGAGCGTGTGGGCAATTCTTTCAATCCAAGGTAACGCGAAGTTTTAGAAGTCATAATATTCTATATAATATATATAAAAGAAATAAGAAAGAAAACTCGGCTTAATGAAGAGTTACGAAGTAAAGGCGGGACGAGCCTGAAGATGAAGACGAGCGAGCGGACGAGTAAATCTACGCAGAGTGAATCGGTCCCTAAGGAACCCCCGAAAGGGCTGCTGTCCGATGGGTACACGAAAGTGACGAAGTTGCTTTGACTACTTAACCATGCCTGTCTGTTGGAGCGAATTGGATGATCGGGCCGAGTTACTTGACTTCGTAACCTCGCTCTCCTTTCCCTAATATTCATCTTGAGTCATCGCTCCGCGCCTTAACTAATTCAGACCTTAATAGTCACGAGGATCTTTATATATAGTCGCGACTGTTGTCATAATCGGGTTGAAACTTCCAGGAAAAAACTTCGAATTGGGAGGGCGATCCTCCCGGTGAACTGACCGTACCCCAAACCGACACAGGTAAACAAGTATAGTATACTAGGGCGCTTCGAGAGAACCATGTCGAAGGAACTCGGCAAAATGACCCCGTAACTTCGGGAGAAGGGGTGCTCTCCTTTTTTTGAACCTTCGTACGAAGTCCGTTTTCTTCTTCATCTTCATTTCTTCGCTCCTCGCGCCCGCTCACTCGCGCCTTGAAGAACTTATGTAAACATAACCTGCTCATCTCACATCTCGGCTAGGAACTCATAGAAGAGAACAAACGACTTCAGGCGTGAGTGAGCGGACGGCGGATAAAGTCAAGTGTTAAAGGTTCAGCATCTGAATCAAGTAGTGAGGCGCGACGGAGCAGGGGGGAACAAAAAAAGTTTGGGCGGATCTAAACTAGGTAAGCGTCCTGTAGTATTCGGAGTAGTTTTACTACCTGTAGACTATCCCCATGGGGGGGCGGTGAAGGGAAAGCATCAATTGGTAGAAAAAAACCCACGACCGCAAGCGTATTTTCTATACGCTTGGAAGAGGAAGTAGGTTCTGAAAGAATTAAAGATATAGTGATAGTTTTATTTTTCGTCGCCGTAAGCATATTGAAAATAGCATTTTTAAATTGTGAAATAATGTAATGGGCGAACGACGGGAATTGAACCCGCGCATGGTGGATTCACAATCCACTGCCTTGATCCACTTGGCTACATCCGCCCTTCCTTCGGAACCTTAGCTAAGAATAGCTAAAGGTTACGAAGTCAAGTCAATATTTATTTATATATGAATATATGATTATTTTATTTAGTCTTTCACAGGTGTTTAAAATCAATCCAGTCATGACCGCTCGCTCACTCGCGTCTTCATCTAAAGATTCAGACGAGATGAGATCACCACTTCTCATTGACTTTTTTTCTTTGACTTCTACATTTTTCTTGACTTTGACTTTCTTTAGAAAGTTTATTCGCTTCGCCCCTTCGCTCCGTCGCTTCTGCTCATTTGCACGCTCCAGTCTGAATCTTAATCTGAACGCTCCTCGCGCCTCATTTACTTCGCTCCGTCGCTTCTGCTCATAAATCGCTCCTAAAGTCGCTTGGAACCTTTAATAGATTATCGAACCTCCGACAGATCAATGCATG
>NC_135849.1:67500-112500 GCF_029677425.1 Wolffia australiana
TCCCAACAAGTTCGGGTGATGCTATTACCAATACCAAGGTGAATCATATCGAGCGAAAACCCTACCTTGCTGTCGTATCGAAGCGATCGGGGAAAGGGGCTTCCCCGGACCGAGCAAGTGCTTTCACGGTCTGCTATTCCTGCTTTACTGCACTTTAGCATCATGATTAGCGCTACGCGCGCCTCATTCAACCAGCAAAGCAGCCCTTTCGAAAGCCAGAGCTTCCACTTCTACCCAGAACCGTGCAAGAGGCGCGAAGCGATGAATATGAGGATTCAGGCGAGTGAGCGGCGGCGCGAGGCGGAAGCGGTGAATATATTAAGATTCAGACGCGAGTGAGCGTTTTTATTCTTTTTTTTAATTCTTTCAGAACCGATTATCATCACCACATTTCCGCGTTAAGAGCCTAGTTCTCAATAGCGCACCAAGGTGGTTAGTGGGTCCAGAAAGACTCATCCTATAGGTAGGAATTGGAACGAAGATGCGTGCGAGATCAAGTTAAAAAAATAAGAAGGCGCGAGGGAGCGGAGCGAAGAAGCGACGGCGTGACTTTAGGAGCAAAGAACGTGATTCAAGAAATAAACACATTCTGATAAAAATAAAAACGGAATTATAAGAAAGAAGGTTATTTGAAGGTGATGCCTGGTACGAAGTCAGAAACGATGAAACGATGAATCAACGTTCTGCAAGAAAAGAAAGAAAAGTTGTTGTTCCCAAAAAGCGATGAGTTAGGATCTCTCAACTGACCGAAAAAAACAATGTTCCAGAGGCGTCTTCCATTCATATCGATTTGGGTCTTTCTGCACCATATTTAGATCTTCCCCTTCTTCGATCCGGAATTCCCAGCAAATCCTTGACTCCTCGAATACAATGGGATTTAACACCTGGCGAATCTTTCACTCTACCTCCTCTGATTAAGACTAAAGGATGTTCCTGCGAATTATGACCTTCGCCTGGAATGTGAGCAAATATATCATGTCGATTGCTCAAACGTACTTTGGCTATCTTACGTGGAGCTGAATTTGGTTTTTTCGGTCTTCTCGTCGGAACACGCGGGCATACTCCTTGCTTCTGGGGACATTGATCTGAAGCTCGAGTATGGTCCGTGCGCCATTTTTCTTTTCTACCATGACAAATCAATTGATTTAATGTAGGCATCTCGGATAACCTTCGGAACCTTCCCCCTTTGCCCTCTAACTAGTTGTTACTCCCGATCCGAAGCACCCCTTTTCCATTCATAGAGAGATCCAATCGTCAAAATCAATAAAAAGGCCATCATGGACCAAGATCCAAACGGATCAATCTTGTTGGGAGATACTGCCCAAGGAAAAGAAAAGGTGACTTCCAGATCAGGGATAATAAATAAAATAGGAACCAGATAAAATCGTATATCGAAACAACTTCTGGCATCACCGGAGGGATCGGAACCACATTCGTGGGCCGACAATTTTTCTGGATAGGTCGAACTATTGGAAGCAAATGGAAAAGGAAGACCGAGTGGGATCAAAGAAACTAGCGGACTGATCACTAAATAGATACAAATAGGTGCAAATTCTGACATCACCACAGCCCACTTCATTCTCTCGCTCTGCTCGCGGAGCGGCATACCGAAAAAAAGACTATATATATAATAAGAATATCTATGGAAGTGGATACTTTCTGTTTTTTTGTTAGTTCCTTGAGACCTTCGGATCTTATCAAAGGAGTTCCCGTTGGTTGTCGCATGAATAAAAGGAAGCAATCAGTCGACCTGGGGACAGAAGACGTTACCTGGAAACCCTAAACTGACAGATCTGAAGATAAGTTCTTTTTACAGATTAAGCGTTTCTTCTGTTTACTTCTTGCGCCTTTTGCTCGTCGCTTCGCTCCTGAAGTCGCTCGTCGCGCCGTCGGAACCTTCATCATTGATTTATCATTTTATTTATGTGAAAAAAAACATAACCTTTCATTCTTCTTCATCTTCGACTTCCGCTCACTCACGCCTAAGCCCCCGCTCTCGCGCCTCAGAACCTCTTTATTTCATTAAGACACAACTTTGATAGGTTGACGGGAGTATTGGTCTAAGGGGAGGAGTGAAGCTGGCACGTGGAGTCTAGCTACTACTACACGAGTCCCACACATCACATCACTCCACAAAATAGGCTTTCAATTCAAGCTTCATCGGCTATAGACAGGGAAAGGCTTTGAATCCATTCTTTCAGAACCACATCAGACTCCGAAGGTTATGAAATAAATTGACTTCTTCTTCTTCAGATTCATCTTCATTGACTTCGTAACATGAATCTTCATTGACTTCGTAACATGAATCTTACTTAATCTTCATCGCTCCTAAGCGCGTCGCTTCTGCTCCGCTCCCGCTCGTCTTCATCTTCACGCTCGTCTTCATCTTAATATTCACCGCTTCCGCGCCTCATAACCTTTTTTATAAAAAAGCTCCCGCTCCATCAGTCGCGTCTTCATCTTAATCTTCACGCTCGTCTTCATCCTCATATATTCACCACTTCCGTGCCTTGTCTCTGTTTATGTCTTGGATTAGAACAAATCACTATAATTCGTCCGCACCTACGGATCAGTCTACATTTATCTTCTGATTAAAATAAGAACCTGATAACTGCTGCATGATCATATGAAGCCGGGCTTTCTCCAGGTATGAAAGCAGTGGGCCCATCTTCTTCTTTGTTCTTGCAGAACCTTGACTGATTTTAATTCAGATGTGAATGCTGAACATTCGGTTCTGAAAGAAATGTCTTTCTTCATCAAACTTATCTGTGCCTCCGCTTCGCCCCTTTTGCTCCCGCTCCTAGCGCTCATAGCGCCGCTCACTCGCGTCTGAATCCTCATATGCATCGCTTCCGCGCCTTAACCATCTTACTTTCACTGTCCAGTCGGACTTGGAGCATCTGCTGCCCTCTAATCCACTAGAAGCAGAAATTGAAGCACGAGTCGTTATTCAGATGCTGAACCTTTTGTTTGGACTTGAAGATCGAAGGTGGCTCAAGTTGGTTCTTTCGGGTGTCCCTGCCTAGCGGTGGTTGTTGTTCTTGGTCTTCTATCCGTATATCTTTCCTTTCAAGCGAATGAGTGAACCTATAGAGAAGAACGTTCTGAAAGAATGAAAGACGGGAACGAAGCATAAACAATTGTCAGAGTATATATATCGCTCGCCCAACTACGTCCAGTAGCTTTGATTCCATTAATAGCAATAGGTTCTGAGGTTCTTATTTATTTCTGATAAATCAGAAGTTATTCTTTTTTTAATCAGAAGATAATCCGAATCGGAAAGCAATCAGTAAAAAAGGTTCCGAAGGTTACCTGCGGTAAAATACCTTACGTCAGAACCTCAATAATCATTGTGTCGTCTCGGTCTGTGCCAATGAATCCCTATCTTTATATCTATCCACGGCTTCTCTATAAATAAATTGATCTAGACTATCCTCTATCCGGATAGATATGTCCCTACGAGCGACTACGCCGATCTTTTCTTATATGTTTTGCCCACGTCCCTTGGAGCTCCGAAGAGGAAGGTTTGGATCTTTCAATCTTATGTCATGAGGGATGTGACCTATGTTAGGTCCATAAGATACAACAGCTTTTTTTGTTCTATGATTCACCTCCGAATAATGAGTAGGTAGTTCGATCCTTTTGATTCTTCTCTTCCTAGTAAACTGATGGGGGGACCTAGAGCAATAGGTCGAATTACTATATAAATCAGACTTGTAAACAAAAGGCGCGGAAGCGGTGAATATGGAGGATTCAGACGCGACTGACGGAGCACGAGTAGGAAGATTTAGGTTTTTCTCGTTCCTTCTCAAAGATAAGAATAAGTATTTGAAATGATACAAATTCCTCTTCATTCTGTTGTGCTCAGCGAAGGAACTGCCTAAGCATACTTTTTCGGATCCAAACTTCTTTGTTCTTTCTAAGTCTTCTTCTTGCATAGAAGAACGCAACTCTTGCAAAAACCGAGATTTTAGTAGTAGGCGGCACCCCCTTTTAGTTTTGAGTAGGCAGAACCATTCAGTTTTGGTTCTTCTCCACATTCTTACCGGGCAACCCAAGTATGAAGTAATGATTTTGTCAACTGATATGTCGATATAGAAAGATCTCCTTATTTCTTCGCTCCCGCTCGTGAACTCGCACCTCGCGTCAGTTTCTTGAAAAGATATTAGATCACCGTGGGACACTTTAAAATGAGTCATGCTTACAATCTCATTATTCACACAAAGCCTTCGATGACTTATCGGCTGCCTTGCTTGACTAATAGTTTCACGAAAATGGAGACGAACCGGAATAACGTCCGATCTTGTTTCTGGATTGAGTTGTAAAGGTATATATGAAGTTATTTCAGAACCTCTGTGCATCTCTGTGATGGTCCCATGAAAAAGGGGCAACTTTCGTGTAGTTTGTAATTTGATGCAACTGTTTAGATTTTCTCTCTCCGAAAGATTTATCTTAATGGATCTCTTCTTGTTCCTCAATCTTCCGAGAATGCGGCGTTGTATTTTTGTGAGTTCTCTATTCCGAACATTTCCTTGAAGTAGACGACAGGTTTTAAATCTTAATGCAGGCATGGCATATCTCGTTGAATCCGTCTTTTTCGCCACATCAGGGCTATGGGAGTCGAACCCAATTCTTCCACGACGACCCCCCACGAATAAATAAGGACTGAACAAAGACGAGGCTACCCATTTTGATTGACATTTGACCTTGCTATTTAGTCAATGACAGATCCGCTTTGTTTGCAAGTCGTCTAATGTTTCTGATTATCTTCTGATTTATTTAATGTTTTATGATTAAAATCAGAACTGATTATCATTGATTAGCATCACTTTTCTTGAAGAACGATAACCGCTCCGTCGCTTCTTCGCTCCGCTCCCGCTCTTCGCGCCTTCGTAAAAAAAAAACCTTCGGTGTAGTTCTTGAAGAACGTTGGATAACCTCAGAACCTTGCTTTTTGATACGTTTGCTGGAGAAGGTCGGCTAAGCGCAGGAATGCCGTATGACCGAACTCGCTCCCGCTCCTCGCGCCTTTTCTCATATGAAATTATTTTACCCAATTCATGACGCTCCCGCTCCTAAAGTCGCGCGTCCGCTCACTCGCGCCTTCATCTTAATATATTCACCGCTTCCGCGCCTTCATCTTAATATATTCACCGCTTCCGCGCCTTCATCTTAATATATGAACCGCTTCCGCGCCTTCATCTTCACGCTCGTCTTCATTTTAATCTGAACGCTCGCCTTCATCTTCACGCTCGTTGCGCCTTCATCTTCATCTTCATCTTCACGCTCCCGCTCACTCGCGCCTGAATCTTCATCTGAATCTGAATTTCTTGCTCCGTCGCTTCTGCTCCGCTCGTCTTCATCTTCATCTTCACCGCTTCCGCACCTTCTTCATCTAGGCATTTGTTCTTTCTCCGTTCTTTCAGAACGTGTTTATCCGCTCCTAAAGTCGCGCCTCCATGACCCCTTAGCTGGTAGCTCGTTTCTTTCAGAACCTGCGAATACCGGCACCAGCATTGTTGGCTCTTTCGAGGTTCTGAAATAAAGAATAATCATAAAACATAATAATACAAATGCTTTCTCTAAGAGGCAGGTTGAGGAACTCTTACTGGATCCCCTCCCACCGTTGATTAGCATCACCTTCTCGTCTTTGAGCTTTAGCTTAAAAATAAATAAAATAATCTTCCATGTTGCGCGCTTGAGATATTAGCTCATCCCATATGAGTAAGTTATGTAAACATAACCTGAGTGAGCTCGAATTGCAAGTAAAAGGTTACGAAGTAAATAAACCAATCAATGAGATGTTGTTGGTCGCTTGGCTTCTCATTCAGAGGAATTCTATTTTTTTCCCGGTCAATTGTTTTTCTTGCAGAACCTAACTGAACTAATTATAGCAGTCTTCTATGTGCGCTTGGGAGAACGAGGGCTGATCCAATCCGGTCTCTCTTGAACCAGCCAACTCCCTACCCTAGGGAAGACGACTAGCTAGATGGTCTTTGAGTCAGAATTCGAACTTATTGACGCGGAGAGCCATCAAAGGTTCTTCTTTTAGAAGAACTGAGAACCCCGCGAAAGAGGTTCCTTCGGTTACGAAGTCACTGATTAGCATCACCTTCCATCTTTCTTTCATTCTTGCAGAACATTCGGTTATGTTTTAACATAAGAATTTTTAATGCTGAACGGACTGAACCTCTGTAGAATGTAGGATGTCCACTTCCTTCGGAAACTTAACGGATAACCTTTCTTGAAGAACGTTGGATAACCTCATTTACTTCGTAACCTTTCATCGTTTCTTGCAGAACGTTTCTTCGCTCCCGCTCCTAAAGTCGCGCTAAGCGCTAAGCGCCGTCGAACGTTGAGTATCGGTGATGCCTGAAACAAGGGGTGGGTCTTTACCAACTTTAAAATCCAAGATTTCTGGTTCAGCATTCAAAGGCACTCTTCATTCTTCATTCGAAAGTCATGAATTTCGGGGGTTTCTGTTCAGTTACGAAGTAAATGAAGGGAGTTGGGTAAAGAAAACTCCCTCCTTGGACGAGCATGGAGCTTAGTCAAGTAGAACCGGGTTGCGCTGCTTGATGCTCCGATCAAAAACAAATCAGTGGGGCCATGCCGGTACAACAGAATATGCGTTAGAAAGGTCAATCCCTCCCCCCCCCTTTCTTGTAAAAAAAAAACCGGGCCCGCCCGCTTCCATAGAACAATATCGTGGCAACGTAGACCTAAGTGAGTTTATTGGATCCTGGGAACCATCACAGGTACGGCCGGTTGAACGAGAATGCCGTGTCGTCCAGCGGAGCTTAGAAGAAGGTTACTCGGAGCCTAGAAGAAGGTGACTCGCGCAGACAGCTGACTCCTTTTCAATAGAAAGGAATAGCCAAATCAACCCTCAGGCGCGAAAGCGGGAGCGGCCCTACCTACTTCAGTTAAGCTGGAACCGAAAAAGACCTGGTTCCACACACATGAGACACGCAGAAGGTATGGGACAATTCACCACGGATTCTTTATCTGAAGATAACCTTTGTTCGATAAATGCGCAGTGGAAAGGGCTGCGTGTCGGCTCGGCTAAGTTGTAGGCCCCACAGATCAAGAGTGATTCCTCACCTATCCGGGTAACGCTCGAGTATAGATTCCCTATGCTCATGTGAACGGCCGGGGCCGGCCGGCCCGTAGATCTAAAAGTCAAAGTTATTTCAGAACCTGACCGGTCCATGAACAAAACAAAGTCAAAGTAGTAAGAGTAGTCATTCTTCGAAAGGCACCACCTTAAGTTATTACATTCTTCTTCTTCGCTCCATCGCGTCTTCATCTTAATCTTCACGCTCGTCGCGCCTTTTGCTCGTCGCTTCACTCGCTCACTCGCGCCGTCGGAACCTTCATCGTTGATTCATCGTTTTATTTATGTGAAAAAAAACATAACCTTTCATTCTTCTTCATCTTCGACTTCCGCTCACTCGCGCTAAGCCCCGCTCGCGCCTCAGAACCTTAATAATTTAGCTCTTGAAAGTTATCCTTCGGGTAACTTGACTTCGTAACCTTTGGTTTGGTAACGTTATCCGAAGGATAAGCTCGACAGAGGAGTAGAAGCGCTGGTCCCCTTCAGTCTGCGGCGTGTGCCTGCTGTTACCTACCGTAGGACCTCCGTCCCGGCGAAGAAAGAGGTTTTTCTTTTAATCAGAACAAAGGTTATCTTCAGATAAAGTTATCCTCTCCTGGCCCAGTAGTTCCGCAACTACTACCGTGGTTGTTGCGGGGATCCCCCATTCCGAAGGGTAACGGGGCCAGCCGTTAGGTCCAAAGTTGTATGCCACTGCTGTGGTGCCGATAGATTCACTACTTCAGTGCCGTTATCGGACATTTCAGGCTTAGCATCTATTTCTCGTATATCGCACCGAGAAGAGGGATGTGTACCTCCAGCAACAACAAGAATGGAACCATAGGCTCCTATGTGATAAGCTCAATTTTACTGTGTTTTTTACTGGTTATTTATCAGTAACATGTGTGAGGATTAAGCTTATTCAACGAATTTATAAACCTCACAAGTTAGGGCGAGTGAGGGTCGATCCACAGGGAGCAAAAGAAAACAGCAGGAAATTCCTTTTGATGCGTTAAAGTGCAACTTAATCAAGCCGTCTACAGAGAATTTCTTCAGACAGATCCTTGCCCTTTGGGGCAAAGGATCGAACACCTGCGTGCAGGGACAACCTGCGCGCAAGGTGTTGCGGTTGGCGGCCTCCTGCGCTGACTATGCAGCGCGGCTGCCTATGCGGAATGCCTGCACGCAGCGTGCTGCGCGCGCTGCGTGCTGCGGCGGCTGCGTGCTGCACGCGATTGCGTGCTGCGCGTGCGACTGTCTTGTGGCCGCGCGGCTTTGCTGCACGCGGCGTGGTGGAGATGCGGAGGAGTTCTGTTCTTTTGGAAGATTTGGGAAGACGATTTGAACAACAAAGGAACAAAGTTTAAACTGAAATCAAATCTAAACGAAACAATCCTCAGTTGGGAAACATTGGAAGATCTTGTGACTCTTCCAACCCAACCAAAATTGTCTGAGAAGAGAGGGATTACAGGGGCTGAAGCTTGCGATTTCCCACGTCGGGTGTCACGCCTGCGGCGAGGCGTGGTTCTTCAATCCAAGCTATCTTCAGTCTGTTCTTCCTCTCCAACTCCAAAAGCTCATCAGCTCCTGGAGGGTGCAGAAATCCTCTTCGCCAAGCCCTAGTTTCCTTAGAGAAAATTCTGAACACCTAAACTCCCCTCTCAAGAGAGTATTTATAGGTTTCCTCTTAAGTCATGCCCAGGGCATTTTCGTAATTTTTGCCACTTGAATTTTTGCCCACTTCTGTTGATCCTCCTCTCTTCCTTGATCTTCTTAACCTGTTTCTGAATGTTCACTAGCCATAAAACGTTAATATATTCCACTTGATTCAAAGAATCAAGTGGGTTAGTGATTTCATAAAACAATACATATGCATGAACTTAGCATGAATTCACAAGATAATTGTAATGAATTTAAACTTGAGAACTTGATTATTTGATGACATATTTTAGAGTCATCAAACACTAACTTAGATCATTACTAGTCCCTTAGTAATGACATGCAGGTGAGAATAAAAGATGATCTCAAGGTGAGTTTTGACTTCCGATAACTTTGATTCATGTTCTTCTCAAGGAGTATTTTCAGCAATTAAAATTGACCAGCGTAGAAGAAATTTAGGATCTATCTCAGCCTTAAACCTCAACTAAGTGCACATGATCTATGGAGTACATATAGTAAGTACATAGTATATGGAATAAGATCGAGTTAACACCCCAAGCGCACTACTGAACGAGGCGTAGAGAGTGGCATTAACGCTAGCTCAAGACTATGGCTATAGTAGCATCGGCTCAAACACACGGAGACAGCTTTTCCACCTTTATTTTATTTGGCATTTGCTGCTTGTTGGTCATTTTGATGACAATCAACTTTAGTACTATGATGCAAGCTTTTGCTTGTTTATGCGCAGTGCAGCTTTCACTTGATAGTTTGGTGGCGCTTATCCACTACCCATGTGCCGTCCTTAGTAGACCGGTAGCTTATTCCCCCGACGAAGTTATGTATCCTTCATGGGTCAGGGAGCTTCACTCACGTCATAATAATACTGCCAATGAGCTAACACTAACCCTACTCTCCACTAAAGCTAAAAATTTTCGTGCATGTAAGTGCTAACTCAACCCGAGGTGGATGGTGAGGTGAGAGAAGTATAATGGTAATAGATACGACTGTCGTGGTATGGATCAGAGTGCACCTAGCTAGGCTTACTTCACCTAGGATTCCCTAGCTGGCCACTCTTGCATTTCTACCCTTTTGAAAAGAATCGAATTATCATGCATATCATTGGACAATCATCTCCTAAGATCATCAAATATCCATGGTTTGTGAATGCAAAAACGAAAAAAATTTCATGGATAATGCATGTAAATGTACTCCCCCCCCCCCCTCAATAAAAGGCATGTTCCTACATGACAAATCATAAATGAGAGAAAGGAGAAAGGAATACCAAACCATGGAAGGAAGGGCAGCGATCAGCATGCGTGTTGTCCAGTGACCTGTTAGGTGGGCGTGGATCGGAGTGGCTGCACACGAACAGAAACAAAAACGCAGAAACAAAAACAAAACAAGGAAAGTAATCAAGCAGAGAATATGAAATGTAGTAAAACAAAAACTAATCGGATCATGAGCTATCATGCGATGGCTTTTCTAACGTAATATTCATGGGGCTGTGAAGATCTTCTTCTTCTAAGTAGGGTTTGAGCCGTGCCTGCTCACAGTGAATCGCCTTTGAGACGTAGGATCTAAAATTGTAACGGCTCCATTCTCAAAACCTGTTGAACAAGGAAGGACCATCCATCGTTTCAATTTACCTGAAAGAGTTTTAGTCTAGAGTTGTAAAGCCATACTTTTTGATTCTCCACAAAAATTCTTCTCCTCAAGCTCTTGTCATGAAACATCTTCATCTTGGCTTTATAAATCTTTGAATTCTCATAAGCCTCATTTCTTAACTCTTCCAACTCATTCAATTGAAGAAGTCTATGCTTGCCGGCTCTATCCAAATCTAGGTTGAGTTTTCTAATAGCCCAAAGGGCCTTGTGTTCTAACTCAAGTGGTAGGTGACAAGCTTTGCCAAAGATAAGGCGGAAGGGAGACATGCCGAGAGGGGTTTTGTAAGCTGTCCTATAAGCCCATAACGCTGCCTAGCTTCCTGGACCAATCTTTCCCATCTGACGCACTATTTTCCTCAAAATTTTCTTCACCTCTCTATTGCACAATTCAACTTGTCCATTGGCTTGAGGATGATATGGGGTAGTGACTCGATGATGAACACCAAACTTTTTGAGGAGATTCCTAAAGTTGTAATTTGTGAAGTGTGAACCTCCATCACTAATGATCGTGGGCATCCATATCTATAAAAAATGTGTTTTTCAATAAAATTGGTCACTACCTTACTGTCATTGGTTTTGGAGGGAATGGCTTCTACCCATTTGGAGACGTAGTCAACAGCCATCAAGATGTATTCATAACCGTTAGAACTAGGAAATGGACCCATAAAATCAATTCCCCATAAATCAAATATTTCCACTTCTAAGATGGGTTGTAGGGGCATTCTATCTTTCCTATTGATATTGATGGATGCTTGGCATGCTAAACAACTGTTATAAAATTTCTGCGCGTCATGAAATAATGTAGGCCAAACGAAACCCGATTCAACAATCTTATGAGCTGTTACCTTGGCGAGTAGTGACCTCCTGGTTTTGTGGCAGAATTCTAGGATGCTTCGTTGCTCGCTCGGGACGCATCGTCAGAGAATTTGATCTTGTCCTTGGTGAAACAGCTCCGGATCTTCCCAAAAATAAAATCGCGCATCCTTGAGTAGCTTTTTCTCTCGTGGGAAGTCCAACCTGTAGGAATTTGTCCTAAAACTAAAACGTTGACAATATGTGCATACCAAGGAACGAATGTTCCTTGGGCAGTTAGGACAAATTCATCAGGAAATGCATCATTAATTTTTTCAGGTGGGCGCCTATGATTCGTGAGAGATGGTGGCTACTACATTTTCACACCCTTTCTTGTCTTTAATTTCCAAATCAAATTCCTGTAATAAAAGCACCCATCTAATCAATCTCGGTTTAGCCTCTTTCTTCCGTTAACAAGTATCTAATAGCTGCATGATCAGAATAAACAGTTATTTTACTACCTAATAAATAAGACCTAAACTTTTCTAAAGCGAAAATAATGGCCAGCAGCTCCTTTTCGGTGGTGGTGTAATTCAGTTGTGCGTCCACTAAGGTCCTGCTGGCGTAGTAGATCACCACGGGTTTCTTATCAATTCTTTGGCCTAACACTGCACCTACTGCAAAATCAGAAGCGCACATTAGTTCAAAAGGAAGGGTCCAATCGGGCCCTTGCAGGATAGGCGCATTAACCAAAGCTTCTTTCAATTTATAAAATGCATCTTTAGCCTCTAGTGTTAGTTCAAAATCATTATTTTTAGAAAAAAAGGTTTGTAAGAGGTTTAGAAATTTTAGCAAAATCAAGGATAAAACGTCTATAGAAACTCACGTGGCGAGGAAACCCCTAAGGGTTTTTAGGTTGGTTGGAGTGGAAGGCCCTGGATGATTTCGATTTTGGCCTTGTCCACTTCAATCCACGGTTGCTGACCGTGTGTCCCAGCACTACTCCCTCCTGCACCATGAAATGAGATTTTCCCAACTTAGGACAAGGTTGGACTCAATGCACCTCTTCAATACTTTGGTGAGGCTTAGGAGGCAGTTCTCAAAGGTAGATCCAAATACTGAAAAATCATCCATAAATATTTCTAAACATTCGCCTACTAAATCAGAAAATAGGGCATTCATACATCGCTGAAATGTGGCGGGCATTGATAACCCGAAGGGCATACGCCTGAAGGCATATGTCCTACGGGACTCGTAAATGTTGTCTTCTCTTGATCATCAGGATGGATGTTTACTTGGTTGTATCCTGAATAACCATCAAGAAAACAAAAATATTGCTGCCCTGACAGTTTTTCTAGTATTTGATCTATGAAGGGTAGTGGGTAGTGATCCTTCTTTGTCGCCTTATTTAATTTCCTGTAATCAATGCACACCCTCCACCCTGTGGTCAATCTTTTCTGCACCGCTTCCTTTTTCGTTCACTTCTACGGTAATTCCAGATTTCTTTGGTACCATGTGTACAGGACTCACCCATCTACTGTCGGATATAGCATAAATTATTCCTGCATTCAACCACTTAATCACTTCTTTCTCAAGAACTTCTCTCATGTAAGGGTTGAGTCTCCTTTGATGCTCTCTACAAGGTTTTGCTTCCTCTTCTAAAAATATCCTATGTTCACAGATCAAAGATGGAATTCCTCTAATATCATCAAAGGTCCAACCTATGGCATTTCTATGCTCCTAAGTACCTCTAGCAAGTCCTTTTCCTGTTCAGATGATAGTGATGAAGATATGATTACCGTAGGATTTTCTGCTCATCTAGATATGCATATTTGAGGATGAGGCAAAGGTTTCAATTCTGGCCCTACCTCTACCGAAGGGGGTCTATGATCTCTCCTCTAGCTCTCTACCCTCTACTTGTGACAAGTATTCTTTAACCACATCCTCTCCTTCATCTTCTGCACACAATTTTAACTCCTCATTGCTTCCTACAGGACATTTCATCATTTTCGATATATCCAGTTGAACTCTCTCCTTTCCAATTTTAAACTCAACCGTCCCCTTCTCCCAATCCATAATCGTTTTTGCCGTAGCCAAGAATGGTCTACCTAAGATGATAGGAGCTAAACTAATGTCTCCCGATATCTTTACATCTGTCACTATAAAGTCTACAGGGATTTCACAATTCTCTACAGTGATCATGACATCGGTTAACCTTCCCTCGGGTTGCCTAACAGTGCCGTCAGCTAAGAGTAGGTCCATATGAATTTCCTCCAACTCTCCAAACCCACTCTCCTCATATAATGCAGTCGGAATGATACTTATGCTTGCTCCCGTATCTAATAAAACTTTAGAGAAGGTGTTTCCTCCTATTTCGCATGTAATGAAAGGGGCTCGGGTCTCTCATTTTGATAGGGATGGCATTAAGAATGCTAGAGGCATTTTCAGATAATTTAACCACTTCCTAGGCTTCTTAATGGTGCAAGAGTCCTTAAGGTACTTCTTTAGGGAAGGTGCACACCTAAGCATATCTTCGACAGTAACAGTCATGGTGGCTTTTCTAAAATTCTCTAGCAGTCGGTTTTCATAATCAAATATCGGTTTTTTTCTATTTAAAGCGGAAGGGTAGGGAACATGCTGCCCACTCGTAGAAGGTAGAGGCTCCTCCACGAGGGGGTCCTCTCCTTCTCCCTCTTGTGGTTCGGTTCCTTCTTAGAATTCTCTATAGAAGTCCGATAGGATCCTGAAGTTCTTTCCCATTTCTCAATTTTGAGATGGCTAGAACCTCAGGATCATCTCTATTAAATCTCATCATGAATGGAATGCTGCACATGATGCAAGTTGCATGGATTGATGGACGGTTTCGTGGGAAGTTTATAAGATGTGCAAGGAGAATCTAACGGTATACCTTGGTGTTCAGATTGGACAGGTCTGAGGCTTTCTAGCATCTTCCTCATCTGCTCTTGAGCATCCAGCATTTGCTTCGTTTGAAACTCCATCATCACTTGCATCCGCATCTCCATTTCCGCCCGCAACTTTTGATTTTGCTTTTGATCATATCTGAAATGACGGGAGTTAATGTGGAGAAATCAGGTTGAGTTTCATGGCGAAACCTGATACTGTTGTGGAGGCCTGTGCTGGAATTGTTGTCTCTGCTGAACGGGGTTGAGCTGCCGGCTTGTTTCCTTGGTGGAAGGCCTCCGCTTTGGAAATTTGACCGCTTTTGACCCGCCCACGGTTGTTGCGGCTGGTTGAAAGCCTTCACCTCTTCTTCCATGGCTTGGCAAGCTCCATCTTCATGTTCCTGCTAAAACAGAGAGAGCAGATCTTAGCTTTAATGATGGGAGAGTTACCTAGGAAGACATTCTTCAAGGTAGAGGTGAGCTCCTCCAATTTCTGGTTGGTCTCCCTTAGGCCCGCTTGTAGCTCTCCTCCTGGCGTTGACCTGCAGAACTCCTGCTCTCTTGGGCTGCACATTCCTCCCATTCTGATTGGCTCCAATCTCCTGAAAATCAGTTTCTGCAACTCTCTCCAAAATATCAAAGACTTCATCCTCATATGCAGTATAAAACGTTCCACCCGTGGCGAGGTTTACCTTGTTTTTCATAAAATCAGAGAGAGACTCATAAAATATCTGAGCTAGTTGACATTGTTCAATTCCATGGTGAGGGCACTTCCTCAACAGGTCATTGAACCTCTCCCATGATTCACTAAACGCCTCACCATCATGAGGATGGAAGTGGTGAATTTCCCTTCTATAAAAGTTAGTTTTGGAGAGAGGGTACGATTTCTGCAGAAATTTTCCTGCATCTCTTCCCATGAATTAAAAGTGATTCCTAAATTGCGTACCAGGAAAATGCTTTATCTTTTTAAGGTTAGAGGAAAATATTTCATTTTTAAAATTTCTGTAGATATCCTGAACGTTTTGAGATGAACACCTAATGTGAAAATCATCAAGGAATTCTAATGGGTTTTGAGCAGGCAGTCCATTAAATTCAGGTAAGGAATGAATTAATGCATTGTCATATCGAAGGAAATACCGTCACCGATGTTCAGATTTACATCGGTTTGACGCAAACTTCGACGGTGTGGACCTATCCAGCATAGTCCTCCTCCTCTCATTCTGCTGGTGCATCTCTTCAGCCATATTTCTCTGCTGAATTTCTGGTTCTGTCACTGTAGAATCCGGAGTGGCGTCTCTAATGTCTTTTTCTGCAGACTTTTCACCAGCTCTTGAGCGTGTTACTACCATAAATCTACAAACGGTTAGAATAACAATGAGCTGAGGATTGTCAAGTCCTGCAGCTCTAGAAAAATCAACAAAATGACTGTAGATTTAGAGAAATGACAGTAGATTCACAAAAATGACTGTAGATTTACCAAAATGACTGTAGGTTTAGAGAGATAACTGTAGATTCAGAGAAAATAGAATTTTCTACTGTAATACCGTGCTCCAACAGCGCCAGTTGATAAGCTCAATTTTACTGTGTTTTTACTGGTTATTTATCAGTAACATGTGTGAGGATTAAGCTTATTCAACGAATTTATAAACCTCACAAGTTAGCGAGTGAGGGTCGATCCACAGGGAGCAAAAGAAAACAGCAGGAAATTCCTTTTCACGTTAAAGTGCAACTTAATCAAGCCTACAGAGAATTTCTCTGTCAGACAGATCCTTTGCCCTTTGGGGCAAAGATCGAACACCTTGCGCGTGCAGGGACAACCTGCGCGCAAGGTGTTGCGATAACAGCGCCTCTGCTTGGCGCTGACTATGCCGCGAATGCTCACGCAACGCCGAATGCCTGACGCTTGCGACTGCTGCGCGCGGCGTGCTACTGCTTGCGATTGCGTGCTGCGTCGCGTTGTGCGCGGCTGAGCGCGGCTTTATGCACACGGCGTGGTGGAGATGCGGAGAGTTCTGTTCTTTTGGAAGATTTGGGAAGACGATTTGAACAACAAAGGAACAAAGTTTAAACTGAAATCAAATCTAAACGAAACAATCCTCAGTTGGGAAACATTGGAAGATCTTGTGACTCTTCCAACCCAACCAAAATTGTCTGAGAAGAGAGGATTACAGGGCTGAAGCTTGCGATTTCCCACGTCGGGTGTCACGTCCTTGCGGCGCAGGCGTGGTTCTTCAATCCAAGCTATCTTCAGTCTGTTCTTCCTCTCCAACTCCAAAAGCTCATCAGCTCCTGGAGGGTGCAGAAATCCTCTTCTCCAAGCCCTAGTTTCCTTAGAGAAAATTCTGAACACCTAAACTCCTCTCTCAAGAGAGTATTTATAGGTTTTCTCTTAAGTCATGCCCAGGGGCATTTTCGTAATTTTTGCCACTTCGAATTTTTGCCCACTTCTGTTGATCCTCCTCTATTCCTTGATCTTCTTAACCTGTTTCTGAATGTTCACTAGCCATAAAACGTTAAATATATTCCACTTGATTCAAAGAATCAAGTGGGGTTAGTGATTTCATAAAACAATACATATGCATGAACTTAGCATGAATTCACAAGATAATTGTAATGAATTTAAACTTGAGAACTTGATTATTTGATGACATATTTTAGAGTCATCACTATGCTGGGAGTTGGGTATAGGTCTAACCACCTAAACTCCCCGTTTCTGGCATGCTATAGTTATTATAGTCTCTCGACGACGGGAATGGGAGATTACAGGTAAGCCAGATGCTTCGCGAACCACCGTTTCGTTGCACTTAAATCACCGTCGTAAAGAGGCGCACTCCGATACCATTGATGTCCAATAGCTTTTATAGTAATGGCTGGATCTACTACTACCTCGTCCATGGAGTATAAAAGAGAAAATGATGGTATAGCAATGAACATCGGGATGATACTTGGAAATATGGTCCGAATAATCTCGATAGTAGTCCCATGAACAATCCTTTGCGGGATTGGATTAGTTTGCTCGTGGAAATGCCATAAAGCGCGAACCAACATCCGTGATACGAAAACCAAAATAATAATGAGGAAGAAAAAGATATCGTGATGTAAGTCATTTATTCCTTGCATAATAGGTGTTGCTGCGTCTTGAGATCCTAATTGCCATGGTTCCGCTGCATCACAAGGAGCGATTGTGAGGAAGATCTTTTCTAGAACTAGAACAATCATTTGGTTCATTCTCTTTCTTCTCTGCTCCCATAAAAATAGAGAGACTTGTTCCAAGCGGGCGTTGGTTTTTCCAACCAAGAAAGGTTCTGAGGCGCGACTTTAGGAGCGCGAGGAGCGAAGGTTATATATGTTATTTTTAACATAAAACGTTATCTTTAGATAAGTTATAAAGTCAAAGTAAAGAAATTCTTTTGAACATAAAGCTGAACTAGAGATGAGTACACAGAAAATAGAAAGTCCAATATAGAACTTCCCAACATTATTTTTATTACTTCTTCTCGATGATTCAGCTCCTGAACCAGCAAGCTTCTACGCTGAAAAAGACAGGTCGACAAAGGTTCTGCGAGAAGATTTTTAGAATCGGATAACCGCTCGTTCGCCTTTGGTGGCGTAACGAAGTAAACGGGTGGATTAGCTGGAGAAAGAGTTCTTGCAGAACCTTGGAACCTTAGATAGAGTTAAAAGGGCTGGGTTGGGAAGGAAGGAAGGCGTGGCGCTTGAGCTTGAGCATTTTTTATTTTTATTATTTATTTCTTTATCTTTACTTTGATTTACTTGACTTCTGATAAATTGTTAATCTTTCTTTACTTTTATTTTGACTTTTCTTTCTTTCAGAACATTCTAAAAGAACGTGTTCTTTACTTCGCTCCTAAACGCTCACTCGCGCCTTCATCTGAATATATTCATCGCTTCCGCGCCTAAATCTTCACGCTCGTCTTCATCTTAATCTGAACGCTCGCCTTCATCTTCACGCTCGTCGCGCCTTCATCTGAATTGACTTCGTAACATTCATCTTCACTTCGTAACCCGCTCACTCGCGCCTTATCTTCATTCAAGATAAGTTTCTTTCCATCCGCTGGATAACGTTCTTCAATAAATTTTTTGAGAAGGTTTATTTCATTTATCCGCTGCTCCGTCGCTTCTTCGCTCCATCGTCTTCATCTTAATCTTCCCTGCTTCCGCGCCTCGAACAAGCAAGCCAAGCTGCAATAGATGCGCCTGGGACCGTCTATACTTCAGAAGAGAAGAGTGAAAGATAGGAAGGTTTGGAACCCTCGACTAACGGATGAACAAAAAAAAAAATCGGCACTTGACCCCGCCTTTTGTGAAAAGCCGAGACTTGATTGAGTTCCTGAAATCCTTTCTCCGTCGAACCTGGTCGTATCAAGCTCTGAAAGAATGGACACAAGGATCTCCCCGTTATTCCCATCTGTCAAGCCAGTTAAGCAGAAACTCCACCCACCTAAAGAGAAATTAAAAAGTTGTCAAATTATTTCGTAACCTGCAAGTCTCTGAATATCCCACTTGGTATTGAAAATAATGTACGCCTCCTAAAGTCGGCCCTTATGCGTGTATGGGAGTTCGGATGTGCATCGACAAAAGATGAATAAGGAACAAGGATGACTTTCCACTGCTCTTCTTATTTTCATTATGTTAAAAATAAAATAACCTTGTTTGTTGACAACACCGCAGGTTCTGAAAGAAAGATTCTCATTCATGGATAGATTCGATGGATATAACCAGATGTTGATGGCAGAGGTTCTGAAAGAAAGAAAACGTCATTCATTACAACAACTATAATAAAGGTTCTTAGGTTCTGTTAAGAAAGAACGTTACGAAGTAAATGAATGATTTATAAGAAATATCAGTAAATGCTAATCTTACTTCTATACACCGAAGGTTTTTTTGATGAAGGTTCTGAGGTTATCGTTCTGAAGGGGCGACTTCAGGCGCGACTTTAGGAGCGGGAGCAAAAGATGAAACGTTACGAAGTCAATAAAGAAGTTAATAAATAAGTAAATAAATAAAGTAAAAACGAAGTCAAAAAAGGCTGGTGCCACTACTAAGAAAGGACAGGGGGGCTATGACTTCGATCTTTCATGATATGATGCACAGGAGGTCTATGTTGATGATATTCTTTCTAAGTCTTGGACTCGAGAAGACCATCTCTTCAATCTTAAAAATGTTTTATGTAAACATAAACACTAACTAATGTATGTGTTTTTGGAGCAGGAAAGCTCCTAGGATTCTCCGTTAGTCGGAGAGGGATTGAGATTGATCCGAGTAAAGCTTTGGTTCAGCATCTTAAAGTTCCGCCACGTTATGAAATAAAAGAGATTAGGGATTTTTTTACGAATCCAATATTTGAGCCGATTCATTGTACAGCTTATGCCTTGTGAACCGCTGTCCCGGGCGCACCCGATTCGCTGCCAACCACACGAAAGGAACCACTTTATTCATGCAGAGGTAACGAAGTTATCCACAAAGATCTGAATGTGAATGGAAGGTTCCGAAGGCACGAGTGAGCGGGTAAACATAACCTTTGAAAAGTCTCAACAATTGTCAAGGTCGACGAAATCGGCTCAGTCTAACAAAGCCATTGGTACTCAACTAGAGCAGTTAGAATTATTAGCAAAGCATGCGTCCCAGTGGCTGACGTGTCCCAGCTCCCATGGTAGTCAAATTCTTTACTTCTTCGCTCGTCCGCTCACTGCGCTGTCGCTCCTTCGGAAAACCTTGAATTTACATAACATAAGTTCTTGCAGAACCTTGCATCATAGGTAAGGTTCAGCATGAATGAAATGACTTCTTTGCTCAAGTAAACCGCTCCGCTCCCTCGCGCCTTCTTTTTTTATCAAATTGTTTGTTTTTTTGTATACCTACCGACTCTATTAAGTAAAGTAAAGCCTCTAAGGGAGCACGACATGTTGTAGCAGAACTGCTTGATGAACTTGGCGGCCAACTCAGCGAATGTTGGAATGGATTCGGCTGGGGGTTAGGTTGGTAAGCCAGTCTAATGCTGCCCCGGAAAGGTTTCATTGGAATAAGCGGATAAGGTTTGCATCGTCGCCAGCGAATTCCGTGCAGTAATGGATCAGGTGAGCTGAATCCGCCCGGGCTTGCCTGAACCCATTGTCACGATGGAATGTTTACTTCGTAACAAAAAGTTAAAGCAGAAATTGACTTCTTCGCTCGTCGCGCCGTCGCTTCTCCGCTCCTAAAGTCAAGTGGATGCTTTCTTGCATTTTAGCAATTCGGCCATTTGCTCTCGCTTAGACATTAGGAGATCGGCCTCATGAGGGCGCACTACGAGCCCCTATTTGTAAGGCATTGGAGTAGGTCTTTCATATATAATAAAAAAATGATAATTATTAAAAACCCCAATTATGATATCTCTTCTCTCCCACTTCACACCTCGGAGCGCACTGTTCTTATAGAGATAAAAGCGCTTTCACATCTTCTTAACCCAAGGAAAGCGGAGCTAAAAGGGGACTCCTGGGAACAGATCCAGTGGAGACGAGGTGGGGCCTGTAGCTCAGAGGATTATAGCATGTGGCTACGAACCACGGTGTCGGGGGTTCGAATCCCTCCTATAAAAAAGAGATGGTTGTGGCGCGAAGTACTCTTGTGCACCTACGTCACTCGGCTCGCGCGCAACCCCGCCCCTTATGGAAAAATTGAGCTTATTGCTGGGCTACTTATTCAGAGTCAGCAATTGGCTGCTGGATTTCATCTCGGCCGTAGCGCTTCAGAGGTCACTGTGGCGTGGCTGAATGTAGAGCAGTCCGCGACGGAAGCCTTTGATCAGTAAATTATTTATAACTTCGGAAGATGGTCAAGGTAGCTTGCTTCCAAGCCACTGCACTAGATGCACATGTAGTCGTAGTCGTCGGCCCAGAATGCCTCTGTTCGTTCTATACAAGACTCTTTTTTCTGAATGGAGAACGACGTCGCTCTTTGATCTACAGAATCAGGTTACGAAGTCAATGGTAGAGATCTCTCCATACCAAGGTTCCGACTTTAGGTTACGAAGTCAATGAAGAAGCAGCTTCATGTTACGAAGTCAATGAAGATTCATGTTACGAAGTCAGATTAAAATGCAGAACGCGCGAGGGAGCAGAAGCGACGGAGCGAAGTAAATGAAGGCGCGCAGCGCGCAGCGGATAGTGAAGATGAAGATGAATCAGGCGCGGAGTGAAGTCAAATTTTATGTTAATTTTATGTTTTCTGATTTACTGCGTTTCTTTGCCGTAACCGCCACGCCTCGTCGGAACCTTGAAGAACCTTCCAATTAGTGATATTCCCGATGTGGCGGCCCGACTACATGGGAGCAGATCCTTCTTCCTCGGAATCTAGACTTATTTCCATTGTTCTCGCGAGTCTTCTCGGGAACATCTCGAGGGCAGCAAGAAAAAAAAGAAACCTATCCTTAGCTCTATGTAGTGGTCGGCCTTCGTCAAGCTACCGCTTGCCCAGCCGCCTGCCTCCTTGTGTGGAAATGCTTCTCATGATCTCCAGTTTTTTCCCACCAGCTCGTTCTCCACTAGGCATAATGGAAGCCGGATTAACTCAACCAACCGAAAGTAAGTACTTACAAATAGCGAAAGGAACTCTCCGCCCCTTCTACCAGCATGAACATCTAGTAACAAAGCGCTGTAAGACGGCAGGTTTTCTTTGTTTGCAGAACCAAATGTTCAGCATGAAATGCATTCAGGTGCGACGAGCAGAAGGGGTGAAGCGAATAAAGAACTGAGGCGCGAGGGAGCGGAGCGAAGAAGCGACGGAGCGGCAAGGTTATGTTTTTTTTTAACATAAAATGATGAATCGTTGATGAATCGTTTCTGACTTTGTAACGTTGATTCATTTACTTCGTAACCTGAATTGACTTCGTAACCTAAAGTCTTTCGCTCCCGCTCACTCGCCCCTCAGAATATCAGCACTTCTTCTCCCGCTCGTAAACTCGCCCCTCATAACCTTCGCTACGCGCCTTGCAGAACCTAGTTCTACACTCAAATCTGCTAGTTTTTCTAAGGCGCGGAAGCGGTTCATATATGGGGAGCGAGGAGCGTTCAGATTAAGATGAAGACGAGCGAGCAACTCCAGGCGCTTAGGAGCAGAAGCGAGTAAGGTTCTGCAAGAAAGGTGGATCGGGTGGAGGTGGTCTGGTGATAAACTCTCAAGTTTTATCCACTGCGCGCTGCGCGCCTTCTTTGGGCATACATACAGCCTAGTTGCAGAAGTGAGAGCTGTGGTTGACGGTCTACTTGTGTTGCTCGATGCGCTTCGAGTTAGCGAAGCGGTTCAGACTGATTCCTGTGTTCTAGTTCAAATTATCAACTCAGGAGCTTCCGTACCTTGGCGCATTACAAGTTGAGCGGCTGAGATCAAATCCTTGCTTCTACAGATGCATGCCTCCATTCTTTGTCCGTGAAGGTTCCTGCGGATAGGCTGGCTAATCATGGCTGCCTTACAATGCCCTCATGGAACCACCCTTTCTTTGAACCTTTTTAATGATCGAATTTACTTACAGATATGAACTGAGTGCCATTTGATGAGTAAGATCAAACAAGGGAGAGGGATATGGAAAGGATGAAATAATGAAAGAGGAAGTCATTGCTAGTAGTAACGACTTGTTACGATCCATTGGTTCATATAGAATCCATGTCCTAGGTTTATCAAAAAACATTCTTTTCGCTAAGCGTATATAATAAAATAGAGTGAAAGGTTCTGAGGTTACGATGAACTGGAAGAACTCTGCTGAGTCCTCTCCGAACCGCAGGAGATGGTTGCCCATCATACGGCTCACCAACAGCACTTGCCTCTAAGGCGGTTTTTACCGGGCGGGTTCGGATCACTTACAATACACGGCTCAAGGGGTTAGGAGTTTGATCTTGAAGATAACCTTTATTTCAGAACCTTCGCTACGCGCCTTCGACGCTCCCGCTCTCGCGCCTTCGTCAAAACCAAAGGCGCGAGTTTAAGAGCGGCGCTTAGGAGCGGGAGCAAAAGAAGTCAATTCATCTTCATCTTAATGTTACGAAGTCAACAAGGGACAAAAAGAAAGGAATAGTCACCCATAAGCCACGCCCAGGATGCATCTTCGCTCAGCGCTATGCCGGACTTAAGATATGATGGATCTTGTGCTGGGACTGGGGTGCGATATGGCGAAGTTCTAGTTCAAATTCTTGAACTAGAAATTGTAAAAGGGGACATTTACGGATCTATATGCTCCAATTGGAACTGGAAGTTCCAATATAATGTTCTTCGTAACATTATATTGCTAAGCGCCTGGAGTCGCTCGCTCCGTCGCGCCTTGTCTTGGGGTTTGGCTTTCTTTACGAAACCCCCGAACAAAGAAAGTATTTCTCTTCCCGTTCCGGGTGTGAGGCAGAGGCGCCTCCACAGAAGAGGAAATCGCAATGCATCTTGCTCAGCAGGCGTAGGAGTGGGAGTGTCGCAGGTTCTGATTTATCAGAACAGTTCTTATTTTAATCAGAAACAATTCTTTCAGAACCTATTGAGCGCAGCTAAGCTAATATGCGTCGGAGAAAGCCAGGTGTCGGAGGAATCTTCGGTCCGGAGCATTGATTCCCCACTAGCTCTATCTCTCAATTGCCTATTCTGTGCTCGAGAAAAGGTCCCGCTCGCTCGTCTTCATCTGAACGCTCGTCTTCATCCTCATATATTCACCGCTTCCGCGCCTCGAGTTTAGTTGTTTTAGTAGGTACCATGGCACCTTTCGCTTATCCATTCCGCCCGCCCGTCCAGACGCTAGCTCTTTATCATTATCATCTACCGCCCTTTTCCTTCGTTATTTCATAACCTTCACGCATCGCATGAAGATCGTCGTATCTATGCTCGACTTCACTTCGGTTGCGGGTGCAACAGGTAGGAGTACATTATGGCAGGATCTGTCACCGGGCAATCCAACCCTCCTCCAAGAAGAATGGTGCTATGCCCCGATATCCCTATGGAGCGAAAGAGCTGCCTGGTGATCCCTAGGTTGCAGCACGTCCGCTCTTAAAATCGCGCCTCGCGCCGCAGCCGCCGTTTCTAGGACCGACCGACGCCTCACCTGCACAGGTACCTACGTTGTGTAGTATGAGTCGCACATTCAACATAGCGTTCGGACTCATGTGCCTTCCAGAACCAGGGGAGTTCCCTTGCTCCTGCTGCGTACGATTAGCCAGCCTTGCGGCGGCAAAAGGATTAGGACGTCCCCCATGCTACGGTTCCCCGTGGTCCGGCCGCATTAGGTTAGGGAGCTGGGCGATAAAAGCTCTTCTGTATCCCAAAGCGCGCTGCCCTCCTAGGCGCGCAACACTAAGTAATCCAAGCCAACCCACATTACGGACTAACGGTGGATAATCATCTTTCTTAGAGGTACTAAATACAACTCCATGAATGAGCAAAATGAAGGTTGCGTTAATGATAAAGATCTCTGGGGAAACCGCTAAAAAAAGATTGAACATGTAGGAGGGAGGTTCTGATTTTAATCAGAAGAATTCTGCTTTCATTTCTTTCAGAACTAAGCACTGAGTTACTTACGGCTCCTCACCCTTAAAAGAACTGAAAGAAACAAATTCTGAGAAATCAGAACTTTTCATTTCTTGCAGACCTGTGCAGTAGTCGTCGTCTGACCAATCGGCTTGGACACCAGACCGCTCGTGCCCGCCCATTCTGTCTCACCCAAATGGCTCTCCTAGTTACGCTGCGCCCCACTCCGTCGCCCCACGTCCGCTTTTATCCGCCCGCAAGCAACCCGCTTTCTTTGGCAACTAGGGCCGTCCCCTTCATTCTATGCTGACCCCGGCCCGGGCTGGCTTTTTGGGAAGCCCATTCCCATCGCGCTCATGGCCCGGCTGGCCTGCCAGCGGGAGTGGGAATTATCCCGTTCCCTGGTAAAAAGGGTTGGTTGGATGCGGGATCTACTCCACGAGGAGCGGTACGAACATAGATAATATCATCACGACCTCTCGGTACCGCTAGGGATGCTTAACGCCACTTCGCCAACTGGCATTACCTGCGCTTTCGTGTCTCTTAGTGTGGTCAGCACTGGGTGTTTCCGAGCAGCGAGGCTTACACCCATTCGCATTAGTTCATCCAATAGTTCGTAACCTTTAGCACTAATTTTGGAATAAGCCATCTTCCTATCAAGGTTAAGGAGTCAACTGAGCATCTCAGCGTCGGGATTGAATACCCGGATCGAATCAGAGTTCACACCGCCCGCCCTGAACAAATAGGAGGCGTGGGCCACAGGTCGCACATAAGCCACCGGGTCGCACGACAGAAGAACACCCAAGATAAAGATGCACACTCCTCCATGTGAAATATGAATCTTCATGTTAACTTTTTGGTAGTAGTCGTGACCAACAGCCATCAGCAGTCGGCTCGTTGGTAAGGCGCGTAGCACTTCAAGCCCTATTTCTTGCGGCACACCCCCCCAACTCGCACTCCCCGAAGAAGAGGGGATGGGTAAAGCGGAAGGCCCAAAACTTTCTACTCTTCTTTCTATATGGGGGTGCCCGGGTTTCTTGTCATTTCGTCGTTGCTCATTCCCGTTAGGCCGAAGGGTTAGGCAGGTAGTACGGGCGCTCTGCGCACACTCACGCTTCGCTGACCTATCGCGTGGTAAAGAGAAGAAATCTGAAAGAATAGTAAACGGAGCACACCGCAGAAAGATTCTAAATATGACAAGTCCCCATGGATTCGATAAGACGGAAATGAGGCAGGAACGCAACAACATAAAGCATTTCTAGCGGATGAGCTTCTCCAAATTATGTCTGGTAATAGAATATGGCAACTTGCTCTGATCAACACTCCACTTTTAGCTCCGTCCATGGAGTGTATGAATTTCCTTGAATGTAGATAGACTAAAAAAGGGAATTCAGGGATAAGAATAGGAATTAACGTACCATTGGAAAAAGGGGCACCTGTGGGAACATCTCTATTGACGAACCATTTCAATAGTACGGGTGCTGCCGTGCCACGAGGCACGACCATGGAAGTAATGAAAAAGAAGAAGTTCTGTAGTTGGACCATCTACTCCATCCCTTCTATTTTTGCTTCTCCAGAGAAGGTTATGTTATTTTTAACATAAAACGTTATCCAGCGGATAAGTGTTATAACGCATACCGAAAAAAGCGCGACGGAGCGGAGCAGAAGGAGCGAAATAATGACTAGTCTTTTTTCAATCCGCTCAGCGACGGCGATTTATGAGCAGAAGCGGCAAGCGGATACTTTACTTCGTAACCTTCCTTCTTGCAGTTCATGCTGAACCTTCTACAAACCGAGCGGAACCTTCTTTCAGAACCTCAACAAAAGTAAATGAATGCCCATCTTATACACATGTCCTAGGAATGTTTCAGCATCTAATGCTTTCGTGAGAGGTTCTGAAAGAACTCATCTATTAGCATATGACGCTCGCTCACTCGCGTCTGAATCTTAATATATGAACCGCTTCCGCGCCTTGCTTCACAACACTATTTATATAATGGTTGGGTTGAAACTTGACTTTGACTTTCCTGTGGGTTTTTATTATCACAACAGAATTTAATCGGCTCCAGTTGCAGATAAATCACCGAAAAAAAGTGATTTCTTACTTATTATATTAGCATCACGTTCTTTGCTCCTAAAGTCACGCCGTCGCTTCTTCGCTCCGCTCATATCATAAATTCGCACGCTCCTAAAGTCGCGCCGTCGCGCCGCTCACTCGCGCCTCTGAGAGGTTCTGCAAGAACTTCGTAACCTCACCTCAGGTTCTGTGAAGTAAACTCAGAACCTCAGTTTTTCAGATGAAACGTTATCTGAAAGATAAGTTACCGAAGGTAAAGAAGCTGCCCGAAGAATGCGGATAGCATCACCTTCCAGGACCATCTTACCGCCAATCGATGTGGATGTGCATCTTAAAGCTCTCCACGCCTACTCTTATAAAGAGCACTATTGGATGCTTTGGTTCAGCATCTTAAAGTTCCGCCACGTTATGAAATAAAAGAGATTAGGGGATTTTTTTTTACGAATCCAATATTTGAGCCGATTCATTGTACAGCTTATGCCTTGTGAACCGCTGTCCCGGGCGCACCCGATTCGCTGCCAACCACACGAAAGGAACCACTTTATTCATGCAGAGGTAACGAAGTTATCCACAAAGATCTGAATGTGAATGGAAGGTTCCGAAGGCACGAGTGAGCGGGTAAACATAACCTTTGAAAAGTCTCAACAATTGTCAAGGTCGACGAAATCGGCTCAGTCTAACAAAGCCATTGGTACTCAACTAGAGCAGTTAGAATTATTAGCAAAGCATGCGTCCCAGTGGCTGACGTGTCCCAGCTCCCATGGTAGTCAAATTCTTTACTTCTTCGCTCGTCCGCTCACTCGCGCCGTCGCTCCTTGGAAAACCTTCGAATTTACATAACATAAGTTCTTGCAGAACCTTGCATCATAGGTAAGGTTCAGCATGAATGAAATGACTTCTTTGCTCGTCGCCGCTCCGCTCCTCGCGCCTTCTTTTTTATCAAATTGTTTGTTTTTGTATACCTACCGACTCTATTATGTAGAGTAAAGCCTCTAAGGGGGCACGGCATGTTGTAGCAGAACTGCTTGATGAAGTTGGCGGCCAAGTCAGTGGATGTTGGAATGGATTCGGCTGGGGGGTCGGTTGGTAGGGGAGTCTAATGCTGCCCCGGCAAGGTTTCATTGGAATAAGCGGATAAGGTTTGCATCGTCGCCAGCGAATTCCGTGCAGTAATGGATCAGGTGAGCTGAATCCGCCCGGGTTTGCCTGAACCCATTGTCACGATGGAATGTTTACTTCGTAACAAAAAGTTAAAGCAGAAATTGACTTCTTCGCTCGTCGCGCCGTCGCTTCTCCGCTCCTAAAGTCAAGTGGATGCTTTCTTGCATTTTAGCAATTCGCCATTTGCTCGCTTAGACATTAGGAGATCGGCCTCATGAGGGCGCACTACGAGCCCCTATTTGTAAGGCATTGGAGTAGGTCTTTCATATATAATAAAAAAATGATAATTATTAAAAACCCCAATTATGATATCTCTTCTCTCCCACTTCACACCTCGGAGCGCACTGTTCTTATAGAGATAAAAGCGCTTTCACATCTTCTTAACCCAAGGAAAGCGGAGCTAAAAGGGGACTCCTGGGAACAGATCCAGTGGAGACGAGGTGGGGCCTGTAGCTCAGAGGATTATAGCATGTGGCTACGAACCACGGTGTCGGGGGTTCGAATCCCTCCTGCCCACAACCGGCCAGGGAAGGCGCGACTTTACTTTAGGAGCGGAAAAGAATGATCGGGAGAGCGGCCGCAAAGCTATGGAACTTGGGTATGGGTCTTTTGTTGAAATGGAATGGCCTTACTTTTTTTTCTCGTGAATTAATTTAATAATGAAAGGTCCGAATCAGCATATTTATGTTCCCGTCACTCTTCCTCAGCCAGGCTTGGGCAGAATAGCAGAACAAGTCCAATAGTAGCATAGCCAAGCGTTCCTCGTTATTGTTTGCTCGCGGCCGATCGGGAGAATTGATGACTGCATCAAAGATGCACTGCTAGTACATCATCTGAGAATGATTAATTGCTCCTAAAGTCGCCCCTGAAGGGACCGGATCTACGCCAGGACGGTGATTCTCAAATCTCGCAGAACAGAATGTGATACGATGAGATAGAATGCAATAGAAACAAAGACAGGTTATGTCTTTTTCAAAAAAAGAAGGCGCGAGTGAGCGGGAGCATAAGGGAGCGTTAGATAAAAGCAAGAATACACGAGCGCTTTCATTTCTTTACAGAACGTAACTTTCATTCAGAAAACATAAAATCTCCCCAAGTAGGATTCGAACCTACGACCAGTCAGTTAACAGCCGACCGCTCTACCACTGAGCTACTGAGGAATGCCGACTACAAGGTTGACATCAGCCGCGGCCTCCCCTCAGAAACAGTCACCGGAACTATGCCTATTCCCTGCAGCGATACCGAGGCTGGTTTGGCATCCCAACCGGCTCCTTCTGAAATTAAAAGAAGAACCTCCTTTACTTCGTAACGATAACCTCAGAACCTGCCGGCGCGCTAATCATTTTTTCAGAATAACATGAAATTTCTCAGAAAACATCAATCAGAACAAAGAAAACACCAGCTGTCATGACCCGACTGGTTCTTTGGTAGTCCAAACTTATCCACTGCGCGGATAACCTTCAGAACCTCAGAAACACTAAGGTTCTGAAAGAACATTTGTTGAGCATTTCTAAGTTTCCATTGAGTACTTTGATCATACGTGGAGACTTCGTTCAACTTCGAGCTCTAACACAGTTCTTGAAGAACCTCCACCGCTCCTATTGCCTTCCCCGAGGCATCACAGTTAACCTAAAAAAACAAAAACTTTGTTAGTGCTTTTCTCTTTTCAGTAGCTCGAAGCTACGCCCCCCTTCCTCCAGTACAAAGCCAGACCCGAGGCGCGGAAGCGGTGAATATATTAAGATGAAGACGAGCGTTCAGATTCAGACGAGCATGAATATTAAGATTCAGACGCGACTGAAGGAGCGTAGAAAAGTGAGGTTTTCACATGGAAACTTCGTACCTCCGCAAGCGCCTTCATAGCTGCCTCACTTACTCTTGCTTGGACTGGTCTCTCTTCAATCATTCCCGGGATCAACGGTATACGAGTTCCTCGCTCGCTCGTCTTCATCTTTATCTGAACGCTCGTCTTCATCTTCACGCTCCTCGCGCCTTCATCTTCACGCTCCTCGCGCCTCGGCCTCGGAAATCCAAACAAAGGTTCTGTTCCTTCGTTATTTCATAACCTCATTCATCAGTCAGGTACTCGGTGCGTGCATTGGTGAGACAGAACGGCATCACGAGCCACTCACTCATGCCCTCCTTTGTGCTGAACGCCGTCTTCTCTCCCCAAAGAAAGATTAGGTTATGTTTACATAACATAATCATAATCAATGCTCTACTCTTATAGCAGCAGCTCCCATCCAGCACACGGAGGCTTCAAGCAAGGCCTGTGCGTTTCAAATTCCCTGTATCAGCTGCAGTCATAGGCGCCCCACCTGTTAGTACTGTCGAAGCGGTAGTCTGCTCTCTGCTTGCAGCTCGTTCCGTGCTTATGCACTCGACTCGCAGCCTACTCCACTCGTTACCACTGAACGACGAAGCCAGGAGCGGAAGGAGGGACTTGAACCCTCAACCTCAGCCTTGGCAAGGCTATGCTCTACCATTAAGCTATTTCCGCCAACTTTTTTTATGAAAGAAAGCACTACTGAGCAATTCACGTATCACTTGATACGGACGACTTATCTGCCGGACCACACCGAACTCCGATCGAGCTACGAGCACGAGTAGGTAGGCGGCTGCTAGGGTGACGGCAGGGCTGGGAAGGTGATGAGAATTTTTTGAGTTTCGCGCCAGATGAGATGATGATTAGTAGGTCAGGGAAGTTTGTTTGTGTACTCTTTATCACGTTCATAAAAGGGGTGCGCCGGCTGCTTCAAAAAGTGTTTAGCTTCTTTCGGTTCTTATTTATCAGAATCGGATAACCTTCGGATAACCTTCGGGTAACCTGCTCCACCTTTGAATGGTGCGAGTTGTAAGGAGGAAGGGGCGGCATTTCATTCTCGTAACTGGAGTGAGTGCACCGCAAGACCAGACAAGTGGCTCCCTCGAGCGGCATCTGTCTTTTAAGTTCTTTCAGAACCTAAGTTATTATTCTACGATAATCCAAGCAGCAGTACTCTATTACGTTATAATAAAAATTTCACTTCGTAACATGAACCTCGCGCCTTCGCTCCCGCTCACTCGCTTCTGCTCCCTCGCGCCTTAGTTTCTTTGACTTTTCTTTCATTCTTATTTCTTCATTCGCATATTGTTCATTGACTTCTTATGTTCAAAATAACATAACCTTTGTTTGATTGACTTCGTAACGTTTCTTGCAGAACGTTTCTTATCCGATAACCTGAATCTGAATCTTCATTGACTCCCGCTCACTCGCGCCGTCGCTTTGCTCCTGAAGTCGCTCCGTCGCGTCTTCATCTTAATCTGAACGCTCCTCGCGCCTTTATCCGCTGGATAACGTTTTCTGATGAATCTGAATCTAAATTAACTTCGTAACCCGCTCGTTCGCCCCTTGAAGAACGTTCTTCAAGAACTTTTGCTCCCGCTCGTAAACGCTCCTAACTAAGCGCCCGCTCACTCGCGCCTTCTTATCCATGCTCCGTCGCGTCTTCATCTTAATATTCACGCTCCATCACGTCTTCATCTTCACGCCCGTCTTCATCTTAATATTCACCGCTTCCGCGCCTCGATTTCTTTTCGACCATTGAGATTTTTATTAATTATTTGACTCGTAGCAGGTTCTGCAAGAACATGATGGAAGCCACTTCTATTCTTTGCTTCTCTTTATTTATCCATCATTCTTCATCAGTGACGATCACCGCTTGGTTGGAACGATGGCGCGGTTTTGGTTATCAACTAGCCAAGTACTGATCGGTTCAGGTAACGCGAAGTTTTAACTCCCTAGGCCTAGGCCGTTTGTCTCGGCCGACGAAAGTGGACCTATCTCTGATCCATAAAGAGTTGCTTCAGCAGCATTCGAGTCGAAAGAATACGGCCGCGCTCCGCTCCCGCTCGTAAACTTCGCGCCTCCTTCCAAAAGAAAGTGGTTAAGTAGTTATGAGGGGCGAAGCGTTGGAGTGTATCCAGTCCCTGCCTAGTAGGGCATTGTAGGTTGATTGAGCATCAACCAAAAAGAACGCGGTCAGTGCCACTCGGGTTCCTACGGTCAATTCTACCGGCAGAACTCCCAGCGCTGGAGTTGATCCGCCGTTGAATCCGTTATGTAAACATAACCTCTGTCTTTCTTAAAAATAAGAACCTTCTTTATTTCATAACGTTCTGAGGGGCGAGTTTACGAGCGGAACCTCGTTTTTATTCAATTATTAAATGTTTCATTTAATGGAGATTTGTAGCATCATTCAAGTAAATACAGATTGAGATCGTAGAAACATGAGCTTGTGATATAGCTACACCTAATTCGGACAGTTAATGCAATAACTATAAATAAAGGACCAGGATCTCCTATGAAATACAAAAGATTTTTCATACATAACATAGTCCAAGCAAACCCACTTAAAATCTTTACTGAACTATGACCGGCCATCATATTAGCAAATAAACGTATTCCTAAGCTTAATGCACGAAAACAATGAGGGATTAGCTCAAGGAGTACTAAAAAAGGTGCTAACGGCAGTGGGACTCCTGCGGGTAATAAAAAGCTTAAAAAATGAAGCCCATTTCTTTGAAATCCAACTATAGTAATGCCTATGAAAATAGAAAATGAGAGAGCCAAAGTAATGAGAAAATGACTTGTCACTGTGAAGCTATAGGGTATCATACCCTGGGGATTACGAAATAACGAAAAAGTAAAAGTGACCGAGATGCGAGGGAAAAACCTTTGTTTAACATTGACTCCGTTACCACCTATTTGTTCATTTACCCGATTCAGCACGAAATCATGAATAAGCTCTACCAAAGATTGCCAAGCATTTGGCACTGACTTTCCCCCTCCCTTTTTCGTAACAAAATAAAGCAGAAGTAAGACTAAACTTAGAGTTAGCAGCATAAACAAGGATGGATTTGTGAATGAGAAATATAAGTTTCCCACCTTCATCAGAATCAATGGGTTAATGGCAAATTGGTCAAGTGGGCTGTTGTGTGTAATCCGTATAAACTCCTAAAAAAAATGTCGTATTTCGCGATAAAAAAAAAGGACTCTGTCTCTCCTCTCTAGCTAGAGAATCCAATCTTAGAAAGTAGAATTCATAATCCTTTTTCTATCTTGTCAAATGAAAAAGTTTTTTTAGGTGATTGCTTCTTTTCTAATTTCATCAGTTCTTCGCCGCTCGCTTGTCTTCATCTTAATATTCACCGCTTCCGCGCCTGATCTAGATTATTTTGTTATAATAAATAATAAAAGTCAGTCATTTTATAATCAGCTCCAAACAAAGAAAGAGTACCTAATAAAAAGTTCTTTATTTCATAACCGTCCGCTTGCGCCTTCGGATAATCTTAGCCCGCCAGCCAGATCTAAAGGCGCTTGCGAGTCCTCTTTCTTTCTTGCCAGAACCTTTATAACACTTCGTGTTACCTCGCCGTGACCTAGCCGCCTGACGAGCATTCAGATGAAGACGAGTGAGCGGCGTAAGCGGAAGGTTCCGAAGTTCTTGCAGAACGTTATGAAGAAATAAAAGTTATGAAATAAAAAGAAACTAGCGAAAAGTAGGATCGCTACGCGTCCGCTCACTCGCGCCTGCGCTAAAAGCTCTTGGAGAGCTTCTGTGGCTACGGATCTAACACCACTCCTTTCAGTCCTATCGGATGAGAATTTTTTTAGGCGCGACGCGCTTAGGAGCGAGCTACTTTAATCCGATCTTGGTTTGTAAAGTTATCTGCTGGATAACCTAATTTATCCGCTGCGCTGGATAACCTCCTTCTTTCTGGTTGTTGAGGAGCTCCGTTTTGGTTAGTTTAAGAGCTGCGGGAAGCAGGCGATCGTAGTGAGGACGACAGCCAGGAGTCACGAAGGGCTAACCACACTTTTTTCTTCGTTGTTCTTTCGCTCCTGCTCCTCGCGCCTTTGACTTCATTTCTTTCAGAACGTGTTCTTGCAGAACCTTTGACTTCGTAACGTTTTATGTTAAAACATAAAACCTTTCTGACTTCGTACTTGAAGATGAATCTGAATAACCTTCGTAACATGAATCTGAATCTGAATCGCTCCCGCTCCTTGCGCCTTTGACTTCGTTTCTTTCATAACGTGATTCATCCTCGCGCCCGCTCGCTCGTCTTCATCTGAACGCTCGTCTTCATCTTCACGCTCGTCTTCATCTTCACGCTCGTCTTCATCCTCATATATTCACCGCTTCCGCGCCTTTATTTTCTTTGACTTCTTAGCAGAACGTTGATTCATCGTTGATGAATCGTTTCTGACTTCGTACTGACTTCTGCATTTTAATCTTCATTGACTTCGTAACATGAATCTTCATTGACTTCGTAACCTAAAGTCGGAACCTACGCCTTAGCAGAACCTGGCTCAGTTGTTCCGCTTACCATGGTTGTTGCCAACACGGATCTCCCATTCCGAAAGGTCACGGGGCCGGCCGTTAGGTAGGTAAGGAGTCAGGGAAGTTGGGTTAGATTAAATTAGGCTTAGTCAAGAAGAGCCAGAAAGCTCGCACAATAAAAGGGCTAAAGTACTGCGGCTTGAACCCTGCCTCTGAGAGTTGCGATGGGGCTTGAGCGTTAAGGCCCATTCACTTTAAGGTAACGAAGTTAATTAAATGGGCCCCTAACACAGCACTAAGGGGTGCTTCAAATAGTGCGCCTCGTCGTTCTATAAACATAGCGAAGTACTCACGCCTCCTGTAAGGTGGTACCAACGACTGAAGTACTTTCCATCGGCTAAATAGATTTATTTACACGCAAGCTACTGCTTAGGCCGCTCGCGACACCATGAATGGTCTTAGTTGTAGTCAGACTTTTGTAGATCCAGGCGCGACGCGCGACTTTAGGAGCGGATAAAGAGGTGGCTTTTCGGCTATTATCCAAGAGGGTTTTGAGGTTTCCGATTTAAGGAAATCAATCGAACTACTCACTTTACTTCAGACCTACAGCTCACATTGTTCGCCTCTCCTTCTCAATTCCAATCGCTCAATGACTACGATATAAAGGCAGCCGTTAGGCTGGGTTAACTTTCTTTCAGATACTCACGACTTTGACCGTAATCTTCGTGACTGCACGTAGATCGTGTGTCAAACTAATAATAGATAGGCGAGCGAGGTCCCACCCCCCACTCCCTCGCTCCATTCACTTCCGCGGGAATGCTTGAGCGAATGGCCTCCCCTTGACTACAGTGACTTCGTAACCTGCAGCTTCGAGTACTTTTGACTCCCGCTCACTCGCGCCGTCGCGCCTGCTCATAGCTCACTCGCGCCTTGCATGAATCGTTGATTCATTGACTTCTTATGTGAAAAATAACATAACCTTGCCACTGTCGCTTCTTCGCTCCTAAGCGCCTCAGATTGATGATTCCAGGCTTCCCGGACTCGTTACAGACTAAAAGGAACAAGAAGAGGTGATGCTAATCACCGCCGTAGTTTCACTACCTGTAGCTGAGACGGCCCTCTTTTGTTCGCTCACCGTGGCACAAATGAAGAAGCTGGAATAACTCAGAAAGAGAGTGGCGCCTAGCCAAAGCGCCTGTTGTCTTTGTAGAATAACCGACGATCTTGGACTGGCCCCCTTCGCATGACCTAGAAATAAAAAGGAGGTCCGTGCTACTATAAGGCCTCTAAACTCCTCCTCTCGACACGTGACGCGTTGCCGGGGGACGGGGTTGCCCGACTTTCATAGGTCCTTTCTTGCAGAACCTCCTAATGAGAATTGAGGTCCTTGCGCGGGCGTCTCATCCCTAAGACTTGCTTGCTCTGTATGGAGTGCCCGTGGTTCCTCGAGTGCCGCAGAGAGGAATGCCATCAACTAGGGCGCTATTTGCCACTAACCACTCGCCGCCGCTCGGGCTCCGCGTTTCAAGTTCGTTATCCTAACCGCCTCCTCTGCTCTACCGCTTAACGCGCTTCTTCTTAACACTTCGTTACCCCGTTCACTCGCGCCTATTGCTCCAGCCTCTCGCTGTAATAGCTTGCTTCTCGGGTGGCTCGCACTCGGTGGTGCGGCTGAGCCAGAGTGGGCTCAGCAATGGCCTATGTATCCGGGCGCACGCCAGAGAGGCATGATTAGTTCCACGAATCTCACTGCACTGACCGTAGTAAACTCCTTCTCGTTGTACCGAAATGGAGGTCTGATTTGAACGACCAGGTACAGCATCACATTTGACACCTGAGGAAGGTACAGCCTATGAAGTACATCAGCAGGTGTTACAATCATACGTAGATGAGTTTTGGCTGGTACAACCACTCTATTGTCCACTTCTAATAAACGTGATTGACCCAATTCTGGATCATCTTCTGGAATCGTATAACTGTCAAAAGTGAGTGACTGTTCATCGGAACTGTTATAGTCCGAATACTCATAAGGTTGGGTCGACGCCCGCCTCCCCCCAAACTTTACTTGCAAGTTTCCCCGCAAAAAGCTCTCCACGCCTACTCTTATTTTATTTATTATCCCTGTTGCTCTTAAAGTTATGTCTACTTATCATGCACTAAGGAGAGAAAACCAGCAATTTGATAACATTCTATCAATGAATGATAAGTATCAGCAAATTAAATTAAACTGAGGCGCGAGTGAGCGGGTTCGACGGCGCGACTTTAGGAGCTGCATATCTCTATAACATTTCTGCTTGAAAAAGATCATGAGTTAACAAGACACAGTTCTTGCAGTTCTTTCAGAACCGAAAATCTTGTTCTTCAATCATTCTAGGCAGCTCAGTTAATCTGTAAATATCTTAGAAATTCTCTTATAAACAAAGAGAGGTGATGCTAATCACTGAGGTTATCCAGCGGATAAACGAAGGTGATGCTAATCACTGAGGTTATCAAGCGGATATACGAAGGTGATGCTAATCACTGAGGTTATCCAGCGGATAAACGAAGGTGACGCTAATAACTGATTTATCAGAAGAAAAGTTCTTAATTTTAATCAGAAGAACAGATCCAGAAAACCATGGAGAAAGAAAGAGAGTATCGCATCTATAATAGATATAGAGACAGTCTCCAGACAGAGAATAAGATGCCAGTAAATCCATTTGGTCCCGGGACGCTATCCGCCGACAAGGTCACAAAGTGAATTGATCAGATAGAGTGGAAAGCAACATGTTGTTATCCTCCTCAGTCACCCGTGATGGAATATAAGCCATTCAGTTATTTCTTCATTCGCATATTGTGAATTGACTTCGTTTCTTCTCTCGCTCACTCGCCCCTCAGAACCTGCTAGAAAAGAGTTGAATAGTAAGAAGAGCATGTCCGGATCAGTCACTTCGCTGCGCGCCTTGCTCATCATTAATCTTTACTTCGTAACCTTCGGAACCTTCGGAACCTCTTTCTATTATGCGCGTTGTCGCCAGAAATTTTATTTCTTTAAGATGTCTAAGTGTTTTCTTGCCAAGGGAAGGGTACAGTTCATGATTGTGCTGGCACTTGCACTTGAGGACTTCATCCTCACCTCAGCTTGATATATCTTTTTTTTTTAACTCCATTATTTAATTTCTTCGCTCGTAAACTCGCCCCCGCTCGCTCGTCTTCATCTTAATCTGAACGCTCGTCTTCATCTTAATCTGAACGCTCGTCTTCATCTTCATCTTCACGCTCGTCACGCCTTTATTTCTTTTCTTTTATTTCTTTCGCTCCCGCTCCGTCGCTTCGCTCCGCCGCGTCTTCATCTTCACGCTCGTCTTCATCTTAATATATGAACCGCTTTCGCGCCTTCGGTTATGAAATAAAGAACAGAAGAAGAAATTGAATCAGAAGAAGAAAGAAGATTAAAATGAATGAAAGAAAATAATAAAACATAAAAGAGAGGCTAAGCACCGGCCGAGCATGGACCGGAATAGATCAGCTATTATCAATCAGGATGTCGAGTCCACATCTCCTGAAACCGGAAAGGTCGAGGTTCTGAGGTTATCCAGCGGATAAAGAGCAGCTGAGGGGCGAGTGAGCGGGTTACGAAGTGAAGATTCATCTTAATGTTACGAAGTCAATTCAGATTCATGTTACGAAGTCATCTTCAGATTCAGAAGGCGCGCAGCGACTCAAATGCTCAACTTTGGTAATAGGGAAGACATGGAGCCCATTAGTGGAGTAGAGGACGCTATCCAGTCTTGCCCATTTACATGATCCTCCTTCGCTCCGTCGCGTCTTCATCTATCTTGATAAATATGAGTTTGGATGCTTTGGTTCAGCATCTTAGATTTCAGCACAATATGCTCGACTTCACTTCGGTTGCGGGTGCAACAGGTAGGAGTACATTATGACAGGATCTGTCACCCGGGCAATCCAACCCTCCTCCAAGAAGAATGGTGCTATGCCCCCCCGATATCCCTATGCAGCGAAAGAGCTGCCTGGTGATCCATAGGTTGCAGCACGTCCGCTCTTAAAATAGCGCCTCGCGCCGCAGCCGCCGTTTCTAGGAGTGACCGACGCCTCACCTGCACAGGTACCTACGTTGTGTAGTATGAGTCGCACATTCAACATAGCGTTCGGACTCATGTGCCTTCCAGAACCAGGGGAGTTCCCTTGCTCCTGCTGCGTACGATTAGCCAGCCTTACGGCGGCAAAAGGATTAGGACGTCCCCCATGCTACGGTTCCCCGCGGTCCGGCCGCATTAGGTTAGGGAGCTGGGCGATAAAAGCTCTTCCGTATCCCAAAGCGCGCTGCCCTCCTAGGCGCGCAACACTAAGTAATCCAAGCCAACCCACATTACTGACTAACGGTGGATAATCATCTTTCTTAGAGGTACTAAATACAACTCCATGAATGAGCAAAATGAAGGTTGCGTTAATGATAAAGATCTCTGGGAAACCGCTAAAAAGATTGAACATGTAGGAGGGAGGTTCTGATTTTAATCAGAAGAATTCTGCTTTCATTTCTTTCAGAACTAAGCACTGAGTTACTTACGGTTCCTCACCCTTAAAAGAACTGAAAGAAACAAATTCTGAGAAATCAGAACTTTTCATTTCTTGCAGAACTTATCTTGAAGATAACTTCTTCGCTCCGCGCCTGATTCATCTTCATCTTTATTGACTTCATAACATTCATCTTCATCTTCTTTATCCGTGACTCCGCTCCCGCTCAGAAACTCTTCTGCTCCCTCGCGCTTCAATAATTCATTTACTCAGAACCTTTACTGTAAACCATATCGACCAAAAGTCCTATTAAGCTTAGCTTAGTTCTCATCGGTAAACTCTCTATGATGGAGCATTTTTGCTTGTAACGACAAAAGTATGGACTTATTTTTGTAGTCTTTCCAGAGATATAGCATCGCCATATCGTATTCTCCCGACGGGGATTTTGAAGTGTCTGAGCTCCCAGTTCCAGCCAATTGACCGTTAGGTCAAGGCGCGAGTGAGCGTTCTGCGGAACCGAAGAGATCTTCCGCTTGCATACCAGCTATCAGATAGTCTATGGGTGTAGGTTACGAAGTAAATAACATAATCATTCGGTTATGTTTACATAATGTCGAGTTCATGCTGAACCTTCATCGGGTTTATAAGAATGGAAAGTAGAGGATTAGATGGCTTAACCGTTACCTGGAGGCACGGTCCTGGAGCAGGTTGATTAACAGATGTGCCTGTGTCTATTTCCAAACAGAACACGACAAGTCCCGAATCCACGAGGGAACTCTTTTAAGTTCATGCTGAACCTCTTCTGTCATAAAAAGAACGGGGGCATCGGTAGTGAATAGGGATCCCACAGCCAAAACTATGGCCCAGGCCAGACCGCCCAGCCCAACCCATTACATAGAGCTAAGGATGAGGCTCGAACTCCTAGAGATAAAGCCATCCTTTCAACTGAAGTCCAAAGATGATAAAAAAAAAGTGAGCGGATAATTAAGGCGCGGAAGCGGTGAATATATTAAGATGAAGACGAGCGTGAAGATGAAGACGAGCGTGAAGATGAAGACGAGCGTGAAGATGAAGACGAGCGTGAAGATGAAGACGAGCGTGAAGATGAAGACGAGCGTGAAGATTAAGATGAAGACGCGAGTGAGCGAGCGTTTAGGCGCGTAGCGAGAATGCAGATTTAAGTATCTAACTGTATTCTACTTCTTGGGGTTATTTATTTCGTAACCTCTGACAGAAATCTAACTTAAAATAAAGAATTATTTACTTCGTAACCATCTCTTTCTCAACTGACCCATTTTAATCATTAGTGGTTAGGATACTAAGTAATGACATAATATCCCAAGTTTGAGTACTTTTTTTTTTTTTTTGAAGAATAGTCTCATAAAAAAAATCTACGGAGTTTCCCTATTAATAATAAATTATTTCTTATATAGCTAGAACGACCGCAGGAGATACTAATTTGTTAAGAATCAATCAGATTGAAGCGATAGCATCGTCGTGAGTTGGAATCGAAATATCTGCGAGATTTGTTGTATCGATTAAACAAATCGTCAGAATCCCCAAAATGACACATTCTTGAAGAGCCGTATATTCTTTTTGCTGATCAACAATAATTACAATATCGCTTCGCCCCTGTCTTTGATTCCACCCAGATATATATATATATGTTTGCAGGGTGGATAATTGTCTCTTCAACATTGCTGCTGGGAGACTGTTGAGTTTTCCTATCCTTTGTTCCCGCTCCCGCTCGTAAACTTCGCGCCTGAACTTTATTTTTAAGTCTCATTTCCGTAGTGAACCAATTCGTTAACATACCACCTCTTTTTTCTTAAAAAGAGGATTTTTTTTTGAATTCTTCGCCGCTCCGTCGTCTTCATCTTAATCTTCACGCTCGTCTTCATCCTCATATATTCACCGCTTCCGCGCCTGCTCATAAATTCCGCACCTGAAGTCGCCCTTCTCCAAACCTGGTATTAAAATGTCGCTATGTGAGTGAGACATTCTCTTTTTTAGACCATGTAACTATGCCCTTCTTTAATATTGTATCGTTTTCTTTCAGAACGTCTCTCTCGTCTGCGACTTTTCCTCCCGCTCCCGCTCACTCGCGCCTCCATAGCCTATCTGCTTTTGTACCGGTCAATGGAATCACTCGTTGTTGAAAAGCTATATCAGCCGGCTTCATCCAACCCAGCCCTAGTACAATTCTTGTTCCATCCTTAAAAATACGAGCGGAGCGTGAAGTCGAGCAGTCTCAATTTTACTACAGTGCAGTAAGGGCTGGGCCACCTCGAATGGCGTGAGCCGCATGCGAGGAGACCCGCACGTACGGTTTTCAGGGGGATATGGCCAAAAGACCGGCCGGCGCCCACCCGACTAGAGGAACTGAGAAATTAATAGAGTACAAAACTTATCTTCAAGCTTTACCTTATTCTGATCGTTTAGAGGGCGATCGCGGAGTCACTGAATGAAGTCCTCCGTTTATTTCGGAGGTTCAGCATCTAAACGAGGCAGATATGACTAAGTGACATATGGAATATGGCGACGACAACAGCATGTCGTAGAAGGAGATAACTGGTGGAGCCAACGACCCACTAAGACTCACGTATCTACAACTACATCCCCGAGCGGCAGTAAAACGGGGGCGTGAATGCGAGATGCCAGCGGAATGATCGGCCGGACAGAGGCTAGGGCTGCTTCCCACCGCGTCCTTCCTTGTGTGTCGGAGATACAAAGCGAGTGCACCGGAAAAGAACGGGAACTGGGTCGTCCATGGCGAAGCATCCGAAGCATAATTGCACACTCACACGATCTTTGCCGAGAGATAGGAGCATTCGGTGGAACCGGTGAACTACACTTGCTTCTGGATAGATGTGTGGGACAGAGGGCTCATGGTACCTGCTGCCCACCCTTCCTCCGCTTTGATAACCGTGTGAACGGAGAGTGGGCAGAGCAGAAGGGAAGGAGGTCCTCATACGGAGTCGCACACTTGAGCTGTGCGGGAGACTGGAGAATGGGTCGAGTAAACTCCCCTGGGGCAGATAAAAGACGAAATATTTTTGGTATTGTCTTAGTGATTGGAAAGGTTACGAAGTAACGAAGTCAAAGGCGCGACGAGCAGAAGGGTTTGGTTCTGCAAGAAAGAACGAAGGCGCGAGGGAGCGGAGCGAAGAAGCGACAAGCAAAAGGGGCGAAGCGGAGGCGCTTAGGAGCAGAAGGCGGCGTAAAGAAAACCCTCTGATCCATTCATTTCTGCGAGCAGGGATCTAGAATAAAGCCCCCTCCTATTCGAGCGAGGCCGGGTGGCCTCCTTTTCCTTCTTCTTATTTTCTTGCTCCGTCGCACCTGCTCATAAATTCGCACGCCGCCCCGCTCCGCTTGGTTATCCGAAGTAACAGAAGAACTGCAAGAAAACAATCCCAACTCATATTAAAAAGTGCTACTTCAATTCAAGTGCTTGAAAACAACCTTGACTATAAGAAGCAAAGTACCCAACGGAACGATCGTTTCGGGTTTCTTTTTCTTCATTCGCTGTGACTTCTTATGTTCAAAATAACAGAACTTTCTTATGATGAATCTGAATCTTCTTTATCCGTGACTCGCTCCCGCTCACTCGCGCCTTCATTGACTTCTTAGCAGATTCATCTTCATTGACTTCGTAACATTCATCTTCACTTCAGAACCCGCTCGCTCGCTTTACGTTCTGAAATAATTGGATAACGCGATTGCTCCAAACGCCGCCACTCGCGTCTTCATCTTAATCTTCACGCTCCTCGCGCCTCATTCATCGTAATCGCCACGCGCCTTGTCGGGACCGCTGTCGCTTCCTCTCCCGGAGTTTCAAGCAAGCTTTCTTCGTTCTGATTAAAATCAGGAGGTTCCTCCTCAACCCAGCTTTCAATACTAATAAAACGCCACGCTGCCATTTCATTTTTCCAATATCATGGAATAGCATGGCCTGGGGCTAAGGTAACTCAAGTGGGAGAGCCGTGTTATGGGTGACCTTATTGCACGGTTCAGAGAGCACTTGTGTATGTGATGCAAGTGAACGTACGAAAAAGCTGTCGTCAAGTTTCGTTGTTCGTTCCGTCGTCGACCCTATCTATGTTTCTACGATGGCCCAAGAACACGCTCATTCTTCAGCCGTAGAGAGACTTTTGAATTGCGAGGTACCATTACGAGCTCAATATATACGAGTGTTATTCTGTGAAATAACTCGAATTTCAAATCATTCACTTGCTTCAACTACTCATGCTATGGATGTGGGAGCATCAACCTGCCTTTGGGCTTTTGAGGAGCGGGAGAAATTGTTGGAATTCTATGAAAGAGTCCCGGGAGCCAGGATGCATGCCAGTTTCATACGACCTGGTGGAGTGGCACAAGATCTGCCTCTTGGCTCATGTCGAGATATTGATTCCTCTACACAACAATTTGCTTCTCGTATCGACGAATTAGAAGAGATGTCAACCGGCAACCGTATCTGGAAACAACGATTAGTGGATATTGGTACTGTAACTACACAGCAAGCAAAGGATTGGGGATTCAGTGGTGTAATGTTAAGAGGTCGTGCGACATGAAGACATTGATAGCAAAATGGGGGAAGTTCCCATCAGGCAACAACGGTTCTGCCTGACCCTACTCAAGCATGCATATGTTGTCAGTAAAGATTTTGTGTGAAGCCTTGGAGACTTCGGGCTAGGGTAAGCTGAGGGGATAGCGTAAGTGAGCGAATGTGTAAGCCCAGTCAAACATGACTATTCATGGCGGACGGGTTCCTTCGAATAGTGTTATCCTACGGACCGTGAACGGATTCGCCTCTGGCCTCCGGGCACGCCGGAACCGCATGAGTTCACCGGGTGGAGCACGGTCCGCCAAAATCGGCATAGATTAGGTGCTATTGATGGAACATGGTAAGCCCATCTTTCTCCATATGGAAGTGCTGCGGGCACATAGATATGTGGGTAGAGGAAGCCTCCAAAAGCGAAGGCCGAGCTGTAGATCACGTGACCTGCACCGAAGCTGACTGGGCTTTCTCCTGGATCAAAGCAGATCAGCTCGCCTCATAGGTCGGCTCCTAAAGTCACTTTTGCTCCTCGCGCCTACTTAATTTATTTCATAACCGCTCCTCGCTCCTAAATCGCTCCGTCGCGTCTGAATCTTCATCTTCACCGCTTCCGCGCCTTCGTCAAAACCAAAGAAAGGCGCGGAAGCGGTTCATATATGAGGCGCGAGGAGCGTGAAGATTAAGATGAAGACGAGCGGGAAGATTAAGATGAAGACGAGCGAGCGGGAGCAAAAGGAAATTATTGCAGAACGTTATGTTTACATAAAGCCAAAGTAAAGAAAGAAGAAGTTTGGAAAAAAGGATTAGCATCATCTTCGGAACCAGGTTCAGAATGAATTTTGTTTAGGAGCGGGATCTGCCCAAACCTGTGGTGGTACGGAAGGCACGGACTCCGCGACTTCCGTACCTCAGAGAAAGAAAGCTGTCAACCATCACAAACAATATGTATGTTAAATAAATAAAAGGCGCGGAAGCGGTGAATATTAAGATTCAAACGCGACTGATGGAGCGTGAAGATGAAGACGCGACGTAGCGTTTAGGAGCAGAAGACGAGCAGGTTCTTACTTATTTTTAAGAAGTGCAAGGCGCGGAAGCGGTGAATATTAAGATTCAGACGAGCGGAGCAGAAGACGAGCAAAAGGCGCGGAAGCGGTGAAGATGAAGACGCGATGGAGCGATAAAAGAAAGAAGTAAATCACGTTACGAAGAAGTGAACCTGCTCGGCCGGTGCTCGTTTGCGCGCGCGTGAACCAACGGGGAATTTAAAAAGGAAAGGATGCCTCTCGGGGCATCTGAGAATGATTCGAGCCGTATGAAGGGAAACTCCCACGTACAGTTTTTTTGGGGGGGGGGAAGGAGCCCGACAGGGTCCCCCCACTGACTTGGCCCAGGCCTAAGTGAAAGTTAAGTGGTGGGCCTACCCATCCCAACCTGGGGTATGCTGGGATTCGCGAAGAGCAGCACCTTACGATGTTCATGACCAATCGGATCCTGACGTACCTGTAGGTACCAGAGGAGATCGCTATGATCGTTACTGTATCCGTATCGAAGAGATGCGACAAAGTGTTCGGATCATTGTGCAATGTCCTAATAAAATGCCTAGTGGCATGATCAAAGCCGATGATCGTAAGCTATGTCCTCCATCACGAGGTCGAATGAAACTATCCATGGAATCGCGTGCGCCGTGTGAACGTAGATCATCGCCGTTCTTAACCGAGACTCAGGTTAAGCTCCGCCTCGAACCGTCTG
>NC_135849.1:122500-135000 GCF_029677425.1 Wolffia australiana
GATCGGGATATATGTAATAACTCAGACATCTATTGCAAGTGCATATCCCATTTTTGCGCAGCAGGGTTTTGAAAATCCACGAGAAGCAACGGGACGAATTGTTTGTGCCAATTGTCATTTAGCTAATAAACCCGTGGATATTGAGGTTCCGCAATCTGTGCTTCCTGATACTGTATTTGAAGCAGTAGTTAGAATTCCTTATGATACACAAGTGAAACAAGTTCTTGCTAATGGCAAAAAAGGTGGTTTGAATGTGGGGGCTGTTCTTATTTTACCTGAGGGATTTGAATTAGCCCCTGCCGATCGTATTTCTCCTGAGCTGAAAGAAAAGATCGGCAATATTTCTTGTCAGAGTTATAGTCCGACCAAAAAAAATATTATTGTCGTGCGTCCAGTGCCTGGTCCGAAAAATCAGGAAAAAGTCTTCCCTACTCTTTCTCCAGACCACGCAACTAATAAGGACGCTTATTTCTTAAAATATCCTATATAATGTAGGGGAAACAGGGACGGGGTCAGATTTATCCTGATAGCAGCAAGAGTAACAATACTGTCTATAATGCTACATCCGCAGGTGTAATAAGCAAAATAGTACGTAAAGAGAAAAAGGGATATGAAATAACCATAACTGATCCATCGGATGGGCATGAAGTGATTGATATTATACCTCCAGGACCGGAACTTCTTGTTTCAGAAGGTGAGTCTATTAAACTTGATCAACTATTAACGAGTAATCCAAATGTGGGGGGATTTGGTCAGGCAGATGCTGAGATAGTCCTTCAAGATACCGCACGCGTCCAAGGTCTTTTGTTCTTCTTAGCATCAGTTGTTCTAGCACAAATCTTTTTAGTTCTTAAAAATAAACAGTTTGAAAAGGTTCAGTTGTTCGAAATGAATTTTTAGATATAGGTATTTCTTAATACTAAGTTGATAAAAAAAGGAAAGGACGAACTTTTTTTGATTGAGGGCATCATTTTTAATAATCATAAAGATTTGTACAGTCTTTTTTGTTTGTTTTATTTATACGCTTTTTTGAGAGATATCGAGATTTTATTACCTTTAATTTCTACTCTTAAGGGTTTTGTGCGCCTTGTGAGCACGTTTGGATGCGCGAAGGCAATCGCTCGGATGTTCCCCTAACCCAACCCGGGAACGGACCGGAGGGAACCGCAGCATGAGGAATGTCCGCGTCTCGTCGCAAGGCTGATTTTGTTTTCATAGGGCGGGTAGTGCAGTCCGGAGCACAAGGGTCCTGGTACTATCCAGGTGCGAAGAACCCCGGAGGTTACTGCAATGAGCAGAAATGTAACTCACCGGCCTAAACGACGAGCAAACACTCGAATTTGAGAGCAAGGGATCACCCAACGAATGGTTCTGAAAGAAGTTATTTTTAACATAAATTAAAATCACTGAATCACTGAATAATAAAAAGATAAGAATAATCATCAAAGAAAGAAACGTGATGCTAATCAATGAAATAAAAAAGTGAAGCATGAAAACAAAATAAGTTCTCAAAGAACTTTAATAGAAGCTCACTCTGCGAGAATAACTTACTAAGCCGTGCCCTTAGGGGGCGGGACACGGCCAAGCCCTGATGGGTGACAGATCGGCCATAGGAGTACTCCGGGAGCAGGGCAACTAATCTCAAGCATACGACGATGCCGCCCGTTTTCGTGGAAGTCCCCAGCAGAGGAAAGGGCTGTAGGTGATGGCGCATTCTGCTTCTTAGGGTGTAGAAAGAGTTCTTATGGGGTCGTGCGTGGCTGCTGGTATAGATGAAGAAAGGCGGGCCGCATGGGACCTATTCTCTTAATAGGCGGCAAGCAAAACTGAATAGGAAAGGCGTGGAAGCGGGGATGATTAAGATGAAGACGCGACTGATGGCGCGAGTGAGGGGCGAAGCGAATAAATTATTGAAGAACTTCTCTTGAAGATAATTATCCGCTGGATAACGTTATCCAGCGGATAAACGATGAAAGTCAAAGTCAAAGTAAAGAAAACAGAAAACATTAAATTAAAGAGAGTGCCCTTTTTTTTAGTCATCAATAGAAAGAGGGTCTCATGTGGAGACAGGCTGGCGATAAACAAAGAAAGATGAGACGGGACGGACTGTAAGAGGCCGCTGCGGGACTACCAGAGGAAAGCCCACCCCCGCTAGCTAAGATAGATAGATATTCCCAGTGCGCATATTCTCTATTTAGAATCTCTTCCCGACCAGGCCAGCGGGTTGGGATGGGAATGGCTCAGCCCACATGCATCATTTGATGAAAGCACTCCACCTTTTCAACGAAAGCTTTTCTTGGTAGGCGCTGCCTACTCACCCCACTCCCTCAGACAATGCAATGCTCTGAACACTCCAGTTTGAAGTTCAGCCCCCTTCTCCCATGCGGAGTCACAGGCAGCGCCCCGGAAAAAAGCACGGACGAGCCACATGCAGGGAAACTTGCACGTGTGGTTCTGGCCGGGGACCCCGGTATACTGTACTAATATGTGTAGGTCCCTGTAATTCGAGTGAGATTGTCATGGCGCAAAAGCAGATATGGTTTGGTATTCCCTTGTTCCCCGTATTGGTTATGTTCCTTATTTCTTGTCTAGCAGAAACTAATCGAGCTCCGTCTGATCTCCCAGAAGCGGAAGCTGAATCAGTTGCAGGTTATAATGTAGAATATGCGCGGGATGCGATCCTTAAGAATTCACTGTTGGTGGAAGCCAATGTCCCGGGGTCCCGGGGACTCATTCTGACTGAAACAAGGGATGGGTCTTTACCAACTTTAAAATCCAAGATTCTGGTTCAGCATTCAAAGGCACTCTTCATTCTTCATTTGAAACTCATGAATTTCGGGGGTTTCTGTTCAGTTATGAAGTAAATGAAGGGAGTTGGGTAAAGAAAACTCCCTCCTTGGACGAGCATGGAGCTTAGTCAAGTAGAACCGGGTTGCGCTGCTTGATGCTCTGATCGAAAACAAATCAGTGGGGCCATGCCGGTACGACAGAATATGCGTTAGAAAGGTCAATCCCTCCCCCCCCCCTTTCTTGTAAAAAAAAAACCGGGCCCGCCCGCTTCCATAGAACAATATCGTGGCAACGTAGACCTAAGTGAGTTTATTGGATCCTGGGAACCATCACAAGTACGGCCGGTTGAACGAGAATGCCGTGTCGTCCAGCGTAGCTTAGAAGAAGGTTACTCGGAGCCTAGAAGAAGGTGACTTCGTAAAAACCTGCAGATCCATGGACCAATATGCTACTACTGAAACATGGAAGAATTTAAATCTTAGATCAAAACACTATGTATGGATGATATGAACTGCCTAAACAAGAATTCTTGAATGGCGAACAACCAGAGCCTATTACTCACTATATCCAAAAATGTCCATTAATGAAACCATGTAAATCCATCGGAAAAAAATACGCATGTCCGATGAAATGTGCTATCTGCTCCAATAACGAATCATTGGTTTAACTGAATCATTAAAGAAAATAGATAGACCTTTCTCTTCGTCTCAGGTCGATGCATCTTCTCAATTGGAAGATCTCCCATATGGATAATACACATTCCAGTTGACTGAGCCTAATTCTAATTGTTATGTTCCGAAGGAAAGATATCCGCGGGGGCCAGTTCGGCCTATTCAGATATTCACGACCAAGAGAAGAGGTACTGGATTCTCTTTCGGATAGGCCTGAAAGGAGAAGGAAGGCTGGAATGCCAACAGAGGTCTGTCTATTCTCTAATTCACCCGACCATATAGTACCCGTTTTGGGAACGTTCAGTGCCAAAGTCACTGAATGGGCAAGTCACCAATCCCTAAAACGGACTATGTAATGTACTTTATCTGCTGGGTTACGGGTGGGGATTTTACCATAGGTTTCTATGAATCTACCCTTGTGTGATTACTGTTGAATCATATACTCGGGGGGGGGGTGCAGGGCAGACGATGTCAAAACGGACTCCTCATTCATCAGATAGAGAAGATCACGAAGATTTCGTGATACGCTGCCGAACCTATTCCAATTTCAACAGCTCGGATCGTGGGGATCCGCCGGAATACTTTGTATCAACACAGATACTCGGTATATCAATATCGATTAGATCCGAGATCTGTTATTGAATTGCTCATTCAATAAGCATTCTCAATATTATGCCTTGAAGAGGACTCGAACCTCCACGCTGTTTAGCACGAGATTTTGAGTCTCGCGTGTCTACCATTTCACCATCAAGGCATCTTGAAAGTTAATCCTATTCCATGACTATGATATCTATCTAGTGTGATATATGGAATATATGACAAAGGTGGAGTCTTGGAGTATTTCTATCAATCGGTCATATTCATATAATATAGGTCCGAGTCAGACATCAAATTGGTTCGATTTGAATTATCCGGAGCATACCCTGGAGCATACCTTGTATATATATATCAATATCAAAAAATATAAATAATATGAAACTGAAAATAATATTAATAAGAAAATAATATTAAATTCTAAATGAAATATCTAAAAATCTAAAAGATGTACAATCAAACTTATTTCTCGATTCAATAGAAGCCAAAAGAAGTTAATACAGTACCCAAATAACGATAGATATGTCACAGGTCGGATTACGCCCATTACTAATCCTAAATAGAATGTCACGACATAGGGATCCATATGTAAACATAGTATCTATTAACATACGATCGAATGACCCCCTCTCTCTCATAATGAGAATGTACATAACCCTATTAAGGTCTGGTCCGGTATGGAATGAACTTATAATCTGATGATCGAGTTGATTCCATGATTATAAGTTCATAACGCCAGCACATTCCCATTTTGGGCAGAACAGATCTACTAATTCTTTTATTCCAGTTAGTAAGAGGGATCTTGAACTAAGAAATAGACCCTAAAAGCTAAAAGAGGGTATCTTGAGCAATTGCAAGAATTGGGTTCATTGATATTCCTAGTATAGTAGATGCTATCACACATACAGTCATACTCAATTCGATGGAATTGTTTGATCTTAAAGTGGATTTTCTATAATTTCGCACGTGAGGGGTTATTTCTTGGTTTCGTCCACTCATTAATAACTTGATTATTTTGAGATAATAGTAGATAGAAACAACGCTCGTAAGGAGTCCTATTGAAACCAAGAAATAAAGGCCTGCCTGCCATCCACACCAGAATAGATGGAGTTTTCCGAAAAAACCTGCTAGTGGAGGAAAACCTCCTGAGGATAAGAGACATAGGGCTAAAGAGAGAGCCAAAAAAGGATACTCAACGTTCCAACATTGAGTATCCTTTTCGTACATCAGCTGACATTACCATAACTGCCTCCACCCCTTATCCTTCTTCTTTTATTTCATAACTTCTCTAAAGATAACTTCGCTACGCGCCTTTGGTGTAGAAGGTTCTAAGGTTACGATGAAAAGAACCTCCATACTTGTCAATACCAATAGTTCTCCCCGAGGTACCACAGCACGAGTCAACCGAGGATCTCATTGATTGAATCAACTACTGTGTGTGTCAAATCTCCTGATGAGAATAAGAGATCCTTTCAACCAAAGTGACTTCTAGTCGGGCACTCCTGGCCGGGCAGGAAGCCCAAAAGAGATCCAAAGACAGTTCTCCGAACAAGCGAGGCTTCAGAGAGAAGGCGCGAAAGCGGGAGGGCTGGAAGAGTTATGTGGACCGACCGAGGCGCTGGCGACGATGATCCGTATGTTGCGTAACCTTCCGGTGGGGTGGTGCGTGTCGAAATCCCGGCCGTACGGCAGGTGATCGGCGCGGGCGAGCGTCCCCAGGTAGTAGTTGGTGCCGCAGTCCACCGTCGAGTCCCAACACGAAGAGCACCGGGACGGAGAGGATGCCGCCTGATACGGGAAAACCGGGGCTCCGGCCCCGACGTCCGGAACGGGGATCTCGCCGTCGATCAGTGGGCGGTGCCGAGATCGTCACGTTCTTGAAGGGACAGGGAGAAGAAGATGGGGAATAAGAGGTTCCTTAGGAGGTTATCTTTAGATTCCAACATTACGGTCAACTATTATATGTTATATGTTTAATAGTTCAATTGTTGGTAACATGTAGAATTATATATAATTAATTTTTTATTTCATAACCGCTCCCGCTCACTCGCGCCTGAAGTCGCGCCTTCGGAACCTCTCTCTAACACAAACACACACAGAGCCAAAGTATATAGTAAGATAAAGTGCCTGCGACCCTCACACTAGTTCTTGCAGAACCTTGCTCCTTGAGTGATTCAATTCTTTCAGTTCTTTCTTCGAACATTCGGTTACGAAAGTCAAGCCCATCTTTCTTAGACGTATTGAACTTTTACTCTAAAAATTGAAACCTTCGGAAATGGAAAAATCTTTAGCGCAAGGTGCGAATTTATGAGCAGAACGTTATCTTTAGATAAAAACACGTTATGAAATAAAGAAGGCGCGAGGAGCGTGAAGATTAAGATGAAGACGAGCGTTCAGATTCAGGCGAGCGTGAATTAATCTGAAGGCGCGGAAGCGGTGAATATATGAGGATGAAGACGAGCGTGAAGATGAAGACGAGCGTGAAGATTAAGATGAAGGCGCGGAAGCGGTGAATATTAATCTGAAGGCGCGGAAGCGGTGAATATTAAGATGAAGGCGCGGAAGCGGTGAATATTAATCTGAAGGCGCGAGTGAGCGGGAGCGGGAGCAAGAAATGAAGATGAATCTGCTAAGAAGTCAATTCAGATTAAGATGAATGTTACGAAGTCAATTCAGATTAAGATGAAGAAGAAAGAAGTCAAATAAATTCTTGCAGAACCTTATAAAATAAACTTATCTTGAAGATAAGGCGTGGAAGCGGGGAAGATTAAGATGAAGACGCGACTGATGGAGCAAAAGGTTACCGGATAAAGTCAAGAAATAATGTTGATTAGCATCATTTCTTTCAGTTCTTCCAGAACTCTTGCTCCCGCGTCTTCATCTTAATATTCACCGCTTCCGCGCCTCAGAACCTTGCTTTAAGATGGATGAGGGGGCCCCTTTTCCTTCGGAAAACCTCCCGTCCCCGACAGGAAGTGCCCAGGTTCAGTCGTTTTGTTCTGCAAGAAAGAACAGAAGATGAAATTCTGTAATAACGCTCCGCGCCTTCTGAATCTGAATCTGACTTCGTAACATGAAGATGAATTGACTTCGTAACCTAAGGAACCTGATTTATCAGAAGTCTATTTTGCAATGTATATTGATCCGGTTTCAAGATCTAAACTCTAACATAAAAAAAAAGAGAAGAATAGATAGGGCTGAGCCGATAGCTGGAGTGCGATGATGGGCGATATAGGGTTCCTTCGGGATGGATCGGGAAAGTGACCTTGATTTCTTGCAGAACCTTGGCGTAGCTCAGGTGACTCCGTTCCTTCCTTCGAACCTAGAATGAACCGACCACGACGAATCCAATCTGCCTGCCATCCTTTATTTCTTTATCATTGGACCACTAGGACACCCCTATTAATTCAATGATTAAAAGGTTCTGATTGATTTATCAGAGAGAAACCTTACTGGTTGGTCTTGTTGTCCCCCCAGGGATGGCCGGGCGGGCCTCGGTTCAATCTTGTTACCAATCCCACCTAGACATGGATCAATATAAGGAAGGGTAAGGCGCGGAAGCGGTGAATATTAAGATGAAGACGTGACGGAGCGGTTAAAACAAAACTCTCAGTGCACTTCGGAGTACGGTCTTTACTTCGTCACCTTTATAGACGACGAAAGCCTCTTGGCTATACTCTACCGTCTGCCTCCGGCGGTTCTTTCCTTTTGGCTCGGTGGAGCTGAGCTAGGTTCCGAAGGTTCCGAAAATTCTGCAAGAAAGAACAAACCGAGGCCCTACGCACGTGCATCGCCTACGAATAATAGGTACACCCACCTCAGGCAGAGTTAATGAGCCGTGTAATAGGCGACCATTTCACGCGGTTCGGGGGGCACTAGAGTAAGCCTAGGCGCCCGGCTGCGTCTTGACCCCTATCCAATTTTTGGGCCAATTCCCCCTTCGTACTACCCAAAAATGAGATTCTTGCCGAATCCGAGTTTGCTGCTCCAACTATTACAAAACTAATACCTATTCTGTTTAGTACTTCAGGTGCTTCTATAGCGTATAATGTAAATCCCGTAGCGGATCAATTCCAACGAGCCTTTCAAACAAGTACTTTTTGTAATCGACTCTATTGCTTCTTCAATAAACGCTGGTTCTTCGATCAAGTTTTTAATGACTTTATAGTCAGATCGTTCCTGCGTTTCGGATATTCAGTCTCATTCGAAGCTTTAGACAAGGGTGCTATTGAGATATTGGGCCCTTATGGTATCTCGTACACATTCCGACGATTAGCCGAGCGAATAAGTCAACTTCAAAGTGGATCTGTTGTGTGAAGAGTGCGTTATGAACCGTGGCCGCCTGCCTGGTTGGTGGGGGCGGCTCCTCCGTTGTGGGTAAACGGGAAACCAGACTCTACGAACCCGAGGAAAGGCTACACAACTTTTGTGGGGGCGTTAAGACCGGAGCTTTTGTGTGCTAGCAGGAATGCAAGTGAATGAATCCCATCCCACTTTAATTAAAGTAAGCGAGGCGCGAGTGAGCGGGAGCGGTGTTAGGCGCGCTACAACAACACAATACTGTAGGGGTGGGGGCTTGCAGTCTACTTCGCGAGCCTTCACTGCCCCCTTTTGCTCCGTCGCGCCTTCTTTCGTCCGTCCACGAGGTTCTGAAATCAAAGAAAGATAAAGGAGCGGCTATCTAGCAGGAGTCGTGGCGGTTGTATGCCACGAGGTCCCTATAGACAAGGGGACAAGTGAATCATCGCTTTTGGGCGCAGGCAGCCCTCTACCATCCATCCCATTGCATTCCATCGTCTCGTATTGTACTGTACCGCCAGATACATCTATTGATAGAAAGGTTCAGAATGAAATGAATTTTTGGGATCCCAATTCATTCCGTTATTCCCGTAACTACGGATTGATTGTCCCTACCTATGGTCTAGGGAGCGCAATTGCTAGAGCACGGGAGAATGAAGAGTAATGATTTCAGCAAGAGCAGCACGGGCCCCAGTTCTTCATCTTCATCTTCATCTTCACGCTCCTCGCGCCTTCGGAACCTTTTTCAGGTAGCTTTGACCTTTAGTACCGTACCCTACTCTTATTTTATTTAATGCTATTCCTTTCGCGTCTTCGTGAAGTCTGGTATCCTTTTCTTATCCTGCTTCGTTTCCATCTTTCATTCTTTCAGAACGTTCTTCTCTATAGGTTCACTCATTCGCTTGAAAGGAAAGATATACGGATAGAAGACCAAGAACAACAACCACCGCTAGGCAGGGACACCCGAAAGAACCAACTTGAGCCACCTTCGATCTTCAAGTCCAAACAAAAGGTTCAGCATCTGAATAACGACTCCGTGCTTCAATTTCTGCTTCTAGTGGATTAGAGGGGCAGCAGATGCTCCAAGTCCGGACTGGACAGTGAAAGTAAGATGGTTAAGGCGCGGAAGCGATGAATATGAGGATTCAGACGCGAGTGAGCGAGCATTTACGAGCGTTTAGGAGCGGAAGCAAAAGGGGCGAAGCGGAGGCACAGATAAGTTTGATGAAGAAAGACATTTCTTTCAGAACCGAATGTTCAGCATTCACATCTGAATTAAAATCAGTCAAGGTTCTGCAAGAACAACGAAGAAGATGGGCCCACTGCTTTCATACCTGGAGAAAGCCCGGGTTCATATGATCATGCAGCAATTATCAGGTTCTTATTTTAATCAGAAGATAAATGTCGACTGATCCGTAGGTGCGGACGAATTATAGTGATTTGTTCTAATCCAAGACATAAACAGAGACAAGGCGCGGAAGCGGTGAATATATGAGGATGAAGACGAGCGTGAAGATTAAGATGAAGACGCGATTGATGAAGCGGGAGCTTTTTTATAAAAAAGGTTATGAGGCGCGAAAGCGGTGAATATTAAGATGAAGACGAGCGTGAAGATGAAGACGAGCGGGAGCGGAGCAGAAGTGACGCGCTTAGGAGCGATGAAGATTAAGTAAGATTCATGTTACGAAGTCAATAAAGATTCATGTTACGAAGTCAATGAAGATGAATCTGAAGAAGAAGAAGTCAATTTATTTCATAACCTTCGGAGTCTGATGAGGTTCTGAAAGAATGGATTCAAAGCCTTTCCCTGTCTGTAGCCGATGAAGCTTGAATTGAAAGCCTATTTTTTGCAGTGGTGTGATGTGTGGGACTCGTGTAGTAGTAGCTAGACTCCACGTGCCAGCTTCGCTCCTCCCCCTAGACCAATACTCTCGTCAACCTATCAAAGTTGTGTCTTAATGAAATAAAGAGGTTCTGAGGCGTGAGAGCGGGGCCTTAGGCGCGAGTGAGCGGAAGTCGAAGATGAAGAAGAATGAAAGGTTATGTTTTTTTTCACATAAATAAAACGATGAATCAACGATGAAGGTTCTGACGGCGCGACGAGCGACTTCAGGAGCGAAGCGACGAGCAAAAGGCGCAAGAAGTAAACAGAAGAAACGCTTAATCTGTAAAAAGAACTTATCTTCAGATCTGTCAGTTTAGGGTTTCCAGGTAACGTCTTCTGTCCCCAGGTCGACTGATTGCTTCCTTTTATTCATGCGACAACCAACGGGAACTCCTTTGATAAGATCCGAAGGTCTCAAGGAACTAACAAAAAAACAGAAAGTATCCACTTCCATAGATATTCTTATTATATATATAGTCTTTTTTTCGGTATGCCGCTCCGCGAGCAGAGCGAGAGAACGAAGTGGGCTGTGGTGATGTCAGAATTTGCACCTATTTGTATCTATTTAGTGATCAGTCCGCTAGTTTCTTTGATCCCACTCGGTCTTCCTTTTCCATTTGCTTCCAATAGTTCGACCTATCCAGAAAAATTGTCGGCCCACGAATGTGATTCCGATCCCTCCGGTGATGCCAGAAGTCGTTTCGATATACGATTTTATCTGGTTCCTATTTTATTTATTATCCCTGATCCGGAAGTCACCTTTTCTTTTCCTTGGGCAGTATCTCCCAACAAGATTGATTTGTTTGGATCTTGGTCCATGATGGCCTTTTTATTGATTTTGACGATTGGATCTCTCTATGAATGGAAAAGGGGTGCTTCGGATCGGGAGTAACAACTAGTTAGAGAGCAAAAGGGGAAGGTTCCGAAGGTTATCCGAGATGCCTACATCACCGGGGTGGGGTCTGTTAAGAAAGCCGTTAGTCAGTAATGTGGGTTGGCTTGGATTACTTAGTGCTGCGCGCCTAGGAGGGCAGCGCGCTTTGGGATACGGAAGAGCTTTTATCGCCCAGCTCCCTAACCTAATGCGGCCGGACCGCGGGGAACCGTAGCATGGGGGACGTCCTAATCCTTTTGCCGCCGCAAGGCTGGCTAATCGTACGCAGCAGGAGCAAGGGAACTCCCCTGGTTCTGGAAGGCACATGAGTCCGAACGCTATGTTGAATGTGCGACTCATACTACACAACGTAGGTACCTGTGCAGGTGAGGCGTCGGTCGGTCCTAGAAACGGCGGCTGCGGCGCGAGGCGCGATTTTAAGAGCGGACGTGCTGCAACCTAGGGATCACCAGGCAGCTCTTTCGCTCCATAGGGATATCGGGGGGGCATAGCACCATTCTTCTTGGAGGAGGGTTGGATTGCCCGGGTGACAGATCCTGCCATAATGTACTCCTACCTGTTGCACCCGCAACCGAAGTGAAGTCGAGCATAGATACGACGATCTTCATGCGATGCGTGAAGGTTATGAAATAACGAAGGAAAAGGGCGGTAGATGATAATGATAAAGAGCTAGCGTCTGGACGGGCGGGCGGAATGGATAAGCGAAAGGTGCCATGGTACCTACTAAAACAACTAAACTCGAGGCGCGGAAGCGGTGAATATATGAGGATGAAGACGAGCGTTCAGATGAAGACAAGCGAGCGGGACCTTTTCTCGAGCACAGAATAGGCAATTGAGAGATAGAGCTAGTGGGGAATCAATGCTCCGGACCGAAGATTCCTCCGACACCTGGCTTTCTCCGATGCATATTAGCTTAGCTGCGCTCAATAGGTTCTGAAAGAATTGTTTCTGATTAAAATAAGAACTGTTCTGATAAATCAGAACCTGCGACACTCCCACTCCTACGCCTGCTGAGCAAGATGCATTGCGATTTCCTCTTCTGTGGAGGCGCCTCTGCCTCACACCCGGAACGGGAAGAGAAATACTTTCTTTGTTCGGGGGTTTCGTAAAGAAAGCCAAGCCCCAAGACAAGGCGCGACGGAGCGAGCGACTCTAGGCGCTTAGGAGCAGAAGCGAGTGAGCGGGAGCAGAAGACGAGCAAAAGGCGCGAGTGAGCGGGCGCGTTAGCAAAAGCGAGTTTACGAGCGGGCGCGAGGAACAGAAGCGTAGCGAAGATGAATCAACGATGAAAGGTTACGAAGTAAATAATGGCTGGATCTGAGCTGGGATAGTGGCGCCCATTCATAACCAGTACCGAAAAGGTTCG